>NC_088931.1:4630000-4930000 GCF_038396675.1 Hydra vulgaris
GGAAAGCAAGATGAAGGAAGCGAATTCCAAAGAGCTGATGTTCGAGGAAAAAAACTAGACGAATAAGCGTTTTTGGAGCACTTAGGAACAGTCACAGAAAAAGGATGACACTTAATTGAATGACGAGTAACACGAGAATGAATTTTAGTAGATGGCACAAGAGACGTTAGCTCTTTCGAGCAGTGCCCATTATAGTATTTGTAGAAAAGAGAAAGAGAAGCAACATTACGACGATGTGATAATGGTTGAAGGTTGGCTGCAAGAGCAGGTCCAACTATGTTTACAATGCGTTTTTGCACCTTGTCTAAAAGAGAAAGGGCATCATTAGAAGATCCGCCCCAGATATGGCAACAGTATTCCATACAAGGCCGGATTTGAGATTTATAGAGGTAGAGAATAGAATCCAGAGTAAGAAAGTGGCGAGCTCGATAAAGAGATGCAACCTTAGCAGATGCTAATTTTGCAACCGATTTGATATATGGTTTCCAAGAAAGATTGGAAGTAAGAGTTAATCCTAGAAGATGAAGAGTAGGTGACTCATCGAGTACATCACCGTTCATAAATATAGGAAGATCTAAATTATTGCGATAACGATTGGCTGAAAAAAATTGAGTTTTATCTGAATTAAAGTTCACCAGCCACTGTGAGCCCCATGCTGTAGCAGAAGTGAGATCCTTTTCAAGCTCAAATGCCCCCTCCAGGCAATCAGAGGGTGTTGGTTTCTTATCACGACAAGAATAAATGGTTGTATCATCAGCAAACAATGCCACCTTAGATGTGAGAATATCTGGAAGATCGTTAATGTAAATTAAAAAGAGTATAGGGCCAAGGATAGAACCTTGAGGAACCCCTGAAGTTACAGAATAAGAAGAAGAGTGTTGTCCATCGAGGACAACTTTTATGCTACGATTGGAAAGGAAGGATTCAATAATCTTAAAGATGTTGCCGGATACACCATAAGAAGAAAGCTTATGGAGAAGACCAGCATGCCAAACTTTATCAAACGCTTTTGAAATGTCAAGAGCGATGGCCTTAACCTCTCCACCTTCATCTAATGCACGATAAAACCTGTCAGTTATTGCTGTTAGCAAATCAGCTGTAGAACGAGAAGATCGAAATCCATATTGATGGTCAGAAAGTAAGTTATTAGATTCAAGATGAGAAATTAAGTGTTTGTTAATTAAAGATTCAAAAACCTTGCTTATGATAGGAAGAAGACTTATGGGACGGTAGTTAGACGAATCAGATCGCTCCCCAGAATTTTTGAAGATAGGGATAACAGATGCGGCTTTCCAGCAGGCTGGAAAACAAGACTCTGATAAGCACTTGTTGAATAGTTTTGAGAGTATAGACGACAGCTCTGGAGAACACTTCTGCAAGACAATAACAGGTATGTTGTCTGGGCCACAAGCTGTAGAAGAGTCTAGACAGGAAATCACTTTAGATACAGATGCTGAAGTGATATGAATGTCAAGCAATGAATCAACCTGTTTGTTGGCAATATCAGGTAGAACGCAATTAGTGGAATCAAGAGATGATATTGATGAAAAGTTTTTAGCAAACAGTTCGGCTTTGTCTTTAGGTGAGGTGACAAAGTCTGAACCATACAAGAGAGGTGGAATTATAGATTTGCCCTTATTATTGATATTATTAAAGATTCTCCAGAAGTCAGGAGAGCCTAATTTTTGAGATGAGATACGAGATTTCATGACCTGAGAATAGCGGGTTTTGGCGTTAGACAAAACCTTTTTACAGTTGTTTCTAGCAGTAATAAACAGACGTCTGTTTTCTGGAGAATTGTTTTGCTGATAAATATGGAAGTAACGGTTTCGATTGGCAATCGCAGCAGCACAGTGTGAGGAAAACCATGGAGGAGAGTGAGGCTTGACCTGGAATCGTCGAGAGGGAATAAAAGATTCCATGCCAGCCTGAATCCACGAAGTTATATAAGAAGCACATTTGTCGACAGGAAGTTGAAAGATTTTTACCCAAGGGCCATCACGAAGAAAATCACGGAAAGAATCCCAGTCAGCTTTACTGTAGTTGTAAGAGGTTCGATAGTAGGGGTATTCAGGTGATGAAGAAGAATGAGATATTAGTTTTAAAGAGATCAAACTGTGATCAGAAGCACCTAAGGGTGAATGTGGAGAAACTGAGCACTGACTAGGATCAGAAACAAGACATAAGTCGAGTAGAGAAGGTAAATGATTAGGGTTGTCAGGAAAGCGAGTTGGAAAGTTGACTATTTGAGTTAGGGATTGAGAAAGGCAAAAGTTGTGGGCTTTAATGCCTGCAGAGTCACTGACACTAGAGCCAAGCCATTCAGAGTGGTGAGCATTAAAGTCACCGACAACAACTATATTAGCTGATGGATAAAGAGAGAGGGCTTGGTCAATATGATCAGAAATAACATCAAAAAGAGTACAGTCTTGAGATGAAGGAGATCGATATAGAACAAAGAGAAAGGCAATAGAGTGAAGTGGTGCTAAACGAAAGCACATGAAAGAATAGTCTGTGGATTCAAACCTAGTTTCACGACAAACAGGTGAATTCTTACGAATGTAAATGCCCAGGCCAAGCATGTGACTATTGGAGTCTTTACGAATCAGAGGAAGATAACCATCAACACTAAGATCACAAGATGAGACAGCCGAACTCAAATTAGTCTCACAAAGAGCAAGTAGGTCTGGTGAACTTTGCAAGAGATAAGACTCAACAGAAGAAAAGTTACTTCGAAGACCACGAATATTAGTGAATGATAGGTTTAGAGAACTTGGTGATGATGATGGTTTTTTGTGTTTTATAGTTTTTGGTACTTTATTCATTTTAAAATTAGATTGAAGAACTTGACTCAAAGCATAGATAGTACTCAGAACACTGTTTAATAGCCCAAGCAATTGCCTCATTACTACTAATAAACCCTAAGCCGTAACAAAGGGCTTCAAATGTGGCCTCCGCAATGCACACCAAAAGTACAAACAGGGACACCATCCATGCGCAACATGGCACTGTTAATACTTTGATATTTTTCAGCTGTTGATGGAATCAGCCTCTCTGAGAGCTACCACAGAGTTCGGGAAACCTGACTACCAGCCGGCCTCAGAACCATAAAACTGAGTTTTAGAGCTGTACCCTCATAAGGAGATAATAGAATGAGTTGCCTAGTCATAAAAACAGTGACACAAGCAAACCCATGCATTGAGTCAAGAAGATCCAGCATTCAACATCCTAAACTGGAAACAATGTATTAAAAATACATCTGCGCCAGCCTAATAGATGAAGAAGGGGTGCGAGGCTGGTCAACAGATAGAATCTGTTTACCCCTTAAGTCTTTGCCTAGGAGGCCTTCTACAAGACAGTAGCTGGGTGCATTTAACATCTGCCCAAGATGAGTATTTTTATCGAGACACCATCTCTAGCCTTTACTCAACCAAGAGCCCCAAGGCAGGGGGTGTTTTAAATCGGAGTTGGCATCTCCTAGCCTTTGCCTAAAAAGGCGTATCCTACAAGGCAGCAGGACATGAAGCAGATTGTACTGGGTTACATGTTACCAGTAGCAGTATAACCTGATCTGACAACAATTTTTAAATCTGTAAACAATTTTTAAACAGGATAAACTGATCTGACAACAAATTTTGGTTCTTAGACAATGTTGCCACAGCAAGTTATAATCGGAAAACGCTTTTTGATGGTCTAAAGTAAAGTTTTGCTGCTGGTACCTTGTATTGTTTTACAATCATAGAAAATATACTTTTCTATAGGTTTTTGTATATGATATTGTTTGTTACCTAAGTACTAAATGTGATGTTCAATAAGTTTCCTCTCAATATGGGTTTAGACAATGTTTTTCATAAGGTTATTATATTGTTATCATTTTATTATTGATTATCATATATATATATATATATATATATATATATATATATATATATATATATATATATATATATGACTTGTTTGTTAATTTTGCTCAGAACTATTAGTCACTTTTGTTATTTATATAAGTTTTGCAATCAAATTGTGTTACCTAATGTTCAGAACTGTTTGTGTAAATATATGATACAGATTAGTATACTTTACAGTGATTTATAATAATGTGTTATTATGGAGTTAAACCTAATTTTCATAGAGCCCTAGGTATAATAACTGGTGGGCTTAGGTACAATTAAAATAAGTTTATTGTACCTAGGACAACTAATTTTTAAACCCTTTTAAATGATTGACTTTTATATTTTAAGTCATTATTTCTAAATTAATACAAAGTAATTAATGTAAAAATATGATCATATCAGTTTCATGATTTTTAGACAAGTCCACTGGCTTGAATTTGGGCATTAACAAAAACTCAGTAGGATTAGATTAATGAATCAATTAAAAAATTGTTTTGATTATTTTTAGCATAATGAATCAATTAAAAAAATAATTGATTCATTATGCTAAAAAATTTTTATGCTAAAAAACTAACTGATTGTTTATAACTCTTTTGTGATAATGAGTTTTATCATTAATTTCCATAAATCTGGCTAAATCTCCTACTTTGTGACCAGCAAAGAAACCCCAAACTGTCACAATCAATCACCTCCACTACACACGCTGCACATCTTTTTAATTCATAATTTTCAAAATGGTGTTGTACAGTTTACATCAAAATTGTTACAATGCAGTTGACATCAATTGTCACAATACAGTTTGACAACACAATTGATGAAATTGTCACAATACAGTTGACATCAAACATTGGCAAGTTGAACATAATTACTCATGAATACCTGTAAAAGTTTCTTTACTAATCTTATATTTCCAACTGATGATTTTATAAATAAAAGTTAGGATAATTAAAAAATAGTTTTAAAAAAGTTGCAAAATTATCTTTCCCTTTCAAAAAATAAAAATTTTCATTATAAAGTTTAAAATATTATAAACAGCATCTTACCTTAGTATAATGTGAAGAATGCACTGAGGCGTATTTGTGCACACAGGGCATTGTTAGGTCACTTGCACAATGATGTACGGCCATTTTTTCTTTTCATGGGGTAAACAAAAACCAACGTCCTTTTATGATGTGGATAAAAAAATTATTAGAGAAACTAATAAATTTAATAAAAAATATAACTAGATACTAAAGTAACACTTCCACATAAATTGCTATTTTTTAAAACCTTGTGACTTGTGTTTTATGTGTAAAACACTGTAATCGTGTTTTAACTTTGTGTTATAAATTATTGTGTTTATAGCACAAGTGTTGCTTTAGATTTAAACATCGTCAACAGTATCTTTGTATTTAAGTATTTTTAAATTTTGATTGAAAACTTTTTACTGTTAGTGTATTTGTATATATAAACAGAGACTATTCTAGGAAAATAATTTGGGCGATGTTACCCCCACGCTGTAACAAAATTTGCCATATGTAGGCATTTTTTTCGCAAAAAAAAAACAGTAATTGCCGTAAAAATAAAAATAAAAATTAAAAAAGTTCTAAATTTCTGAATTTGGGCAATAAATGCTCTAAAACAGCCCCTGATAAGGTTACTTATCTGCTTATATATTTCCATATTGTATATTCATTAATAACATATATGTTTACTTAAGTTATATTTTGATAAATAATTAAATTTATACAGTTTATAAATTTCAGATTGTCGTACTGTTCCTAATCTTGATGATGTTTCATTAACATTTGAGCAGCTTGGTGTTCACATACATGAACTAGAGGATTATGTGCAACAAGTTGAATCTTCACCTGTTTTAAGACCACCACCAAAATTTCCTTACTGTTTAAGTAACAACCAACTTCAATTTATTGAAGATGAACAGTTTCCTCCTAAGGTTGAAGTTTTGTCCATGCCACAAATAAAAGAAGAGCATCCTGAAGATGATAAGCAAGGTATTTATGTACAAATAAATAAATAGTATGTAATTCGTGTTTGATATATATATATATATATATATATATATATAAACTTACATACATACATACATACATACATACATACATACATACATACATACATACATACATACATAAATGCAGCATTAGACGCACACAAATAATGTCATTAAAAACAGGAAGTTGCGAGAGGGTCAGTACATATATGGAGCTTCAGTGCATGTATCTTATAGCCTGCTGCCGCAAAGGAGTGCTGCTACATCAACTGAGGGATTGGTATATGGCAGCAATCTTTTCTTTCATTATTCTTCGTTTTTTTCTTATTTTTCTTAAAAGTTAAAGCGTACCTTTTTACATTAAAAAGGGAGCAAAAAAAAAATTAGGAAATTGCGTCCTTACATATTTTATATACGTAAGGACGTATACATATATATGTAAATATATATGTATATACAAATAAATATTACATATATATATGTATATGTGTATATAAAATATGTTTATATACATAATATATGTATATATACAGCCTGCGAAATTCAGGCACTTGGCATTCCTGATGTAAAAGCTAACCTATCTTTACTTTACGACAACATACCATTGCCAACCTGAATCTGTCGGCATACAAAAATAAATATGTGAAAAAAGATAACAAATGTAATATTATTTCATAAGTTTTTAATTTATTTATTGTAATTACTTGTTTTTTCAAGTTTGAAAAGTTTTATTTAAAAAAAAATTCATTCATTTTTTTTTCAAATTAATTAAAGTATAATAAGATTATTTATTTATTTAAAAGTTATTAAAAATTACTTTTCAAATTTCTGTTATTCTCATGCTTTTTTACAGATCATACTATGCTAAAATTTCAAAGAGTGTTTTTTTTATTAAAAAGTGAAAACAACTACTGTAGGAGAAGTAAATTCTTATTCCCTATAGAGGTTAAAACAACTGGATGTAGACTGTAAATATATGCTAACTGTCTACTTATTTTTTAAAACAATTTGCTGTTAACAAAATCTTCGCCTACAGCACATAAACTAAATTTTATTTCTAAACAGCGTTCTTCCTATGATTTATTTAAAAAACCAATAAAAATGTAATAAATAAACTATGCTTTTTCTTTTGTTAAAAAACAACTTTAAAACTACAATATCACTAATTCATAAATTTGCTAAATACTTACATAAAATTTAATTGCAATATATATATATATATATATATATATATATATATATATAAATATAAATATATATATATATATATATATATATATATATATATATATATATATATATATACAGTAGGGTGCAAAAAAAAGCCACACTAATATTTTTTCTTCATTTTAAGTATAAAATGTATAATCAAGCAAAACAAAAAAAATTGGGTGTGGTAGTGAAAAATTTAGGACAGAAAAGGTATGTTTATATATAAACTAATATTTACATAAATAAAATCTTTAAAAAAAAGAATAACATGGACGCATTTAATATTTTAGAAAACATCTAACGAATGTAGAAATTGGACGAATTATTGAAGCTGCTGACCAAGGAGAGCCTCACAGAAGCATTGGAAAGTGTTTTAAACGAGAAAACTTAACTATTAGTAGATTGGTAAAGAAATATAAACACACTGGTAAAACTGAAAGGTCTGCTAGATCTGGGAGAAAGCCTAAAACTTAAAAAAAAGAAGATACATTTTTAACGCTGTCAAAAAAAATCGTAAAATCACATGTTCACATGATAAAACTAGATTTGAACTTTAATAATATCTCAAAGTGGACAATATCTCGCAGAATAAAAGCATGATTTTTTTTCTGGAAAGCAAATTAAAAAATCCTTTGTTGGTGAAATCAATTGAAAAAAATGATTAAAGTGGTGCATTGAGCTTTAAGATTGGACATGTGAACAATGGGCTAAAGTTATCTGGAGCGACGAGTCTCCTTTTGTTTTGTTTTATAATGGTCAATCTCACTGTTGGAAATTAATTGGGGAAAAATTCAACCCTCAAACATGCAAGGCAACAATTAAATATGACAAAAAGATTAATGTTAGGGGTTGTTTTAGTTGGAAAACTTTACCAGATGAAGGGCATCATGGACAGCATATGTATCATAAAATCTTAGTTAATCAGCTTGGACCAAGTATAAAAGAACTTTTTCCTAATAGTGACTACATCTTTCAACACGATAACGATCCTAAACATACAGCACAGTTAAATAAAAGATATCTAGAATCTAAATTGATACCAGTTATGTCTTGGCCAGCACAGTCTCCTGATTTAAATCCAAATAGAAAACCTTTGGTCTATATTGGATAGAAAATTGAAAGATCGAAGAGCAACAAATGAAGATGATTTGTTCCAAATTCTTCTTGTTGGTTGGAATGCTTGGCCAAACGATTTATTAAAACGACTTGTAGATAGTATGCCTTCTAGATACGCAGAAGTCATAAAAAACAAAGGATGGCCAATTAAGTACTAAAACAGCTGAAACCTAAAAAATACTTTACAAATCCTAATTTCTTTTTATTATATGTAATATACAATGATGTTATAAACATTTTTATCAAAATTGTCCTATATTACTTTTATTATATGAGTCTTACTCATTTTTTGTTGCTGTTTAAAAAAAAAAATAAGTGTGGCTTTTTTTTTGCACCCCCCTGTGTATATATATATATATATATATATATATATATATATATATATATATATATATATATATATATATATATATATATATATATTTATATATATGTATATATATATATATATATATATATTTATATATATATATATATATATATGTATATATATATATATATATATATATATATATATATATATATATATATATATATATATATATATATATATATGTATATATAGAAATTATTTAAAGATTGGTAAAGATTTGAAATGAAAAAAAGATTAACCATCACGTTGCATACCATTTGGAATAAAAAAATTTACTTGCTGTAACATCTTGAAAAATTGGAAAACTATGCATCAAAGAATTAGACCAAGTTCAAGTGAAACACGGAAAGAATCAGGAAAAAAGATAAAAAAGATATTTTGAAAAGATATGTTGAACAAATGGTCAGATAAAGACACAATAGTAAAGCATGCTATTGTTAAAAAGTAAAGCAAATCAAAAAATTTGGGCTAAAAAATCTAAAACATTTTTAGAATATGAAAATATGAAGTTTTATATAGATATTAAATCATATTTAAGGAATTAGATACAACCTAATTTTCAATGGGTGTGACCAAATATTTCTTTGGTGTAGAAAAGTGCAAGTGTAAGTTGATACAAAAAAAAACTTTTATGGTATTTAAAAATATTTATGTGAGTGTGACCCACTCTTTATGAATAAAAATATTTTAATTATTGCATTTTTTGACCATTGAGATGAACTGTAGAAGTATTTATTGGATTTTTTTTCTTTTTTTCTGAAATTGTATATCAAAAGGAAAAAATTAAGTTTTTATTATAATATTAATTGTTGGTAAAAATAACTTTTGTGTTTTATGCTCCGTTTCAATATAAATATATATAAAGTTTTTTTTTCTGGAGAATGCTTAGAATTATAAGTTTCATTTGTTATGAAGAATAGATTTGACATGAACTAAGTCCCATTCTCATTAAAATGGTTTTTGTAATAATAAAGTTAACTGAATTGGAATTTTCACATTCTTTCATATATTATTGATTCATCAAATGAGTGTATATTGTTTGATCACATATATTTTTTTAATTATCTTCTATATATATATTGACAACTTTATTTGACGATGTATTAATGGCTTTAATGTTTGAAAATCTTTGTTTGAACTCATCCTTATTTAGATAATATTTTCTTTTAATATATAGTATGTAGTTGGAATGTAGATATAGATTTGTATGCTATGTATATGTGGCTATCATGTGTGATTGAGTTTTCTTTTTAGGATTCATATATGTATATATATATATATATATATATATATATATATATATATATATATATATATATATATATATATATATATATATATATATATATATATATATATATATATATATATATATATATATATATATATATATATATATATATATATATATATATATATATATATATATATATATATAAAGCTATTCTTTTAAACTAGTGGTTTTTGACATTTTTTGTTGATGTATGTTTTTTCGTTGTTATTTTGTTATGGTCTCAAAATTATGTTTAATTCGGACCGTAGAAATAACTTTATTTTTTGGAAATACGAATTTAGGTATGGTCTCAAAGTTACTTTTAATTTGGACCGTAGAGAAAACTTTACTTCTAAACAATATTTTTTCTCCCTTCGTACATTGTTTTTATATCACGACTTATATCATTGTTATATCACCCAAAAAATTTTTTAAGCACTCATTTGGCTTAAATTTATCTGGTTTTATTACAGTATTTAGTTAGTCTTATTACAATATTTATTAATATATTATTTAATAAATATTGTAATAAGGCTAACTAAACTATTTTAAGAGAATTTCTTATATCCTTCACTACATGTTTACATGCATGCCGGTGACATTTTTAATGCTTTTTGTGCAACGATTTTTTTTCTATCATATATTATTTAATTATTAATATGATTTTGGGTTACGCGGGGTTGCTTATTTTCTTACACTTTTGATTGGTTAACATATTTGGAATGAAGTATCTATGACAGCGTTAGAGTTTATTGAAGACTATTGTTGTTTTGTTGATTTAAAAAAACAATTAATGAGGTATAGTGCTTTCTAATTGTCTTGGGTTTTAAAATGTTTTTTGTAATAATAAAGTTAACTGAATCATCATCATCGTCAGTATATGGTTCTCTGTTCGTTATTGCAACAAAGTCATTAGCTCTCAGGATTTTAGATAATTGCTGTGCCGCTTAGTAATTTTTAATATTTTTTTTCAGTATTATCAATTAAAAAGATATTAACTTTTTATATATGTTGTTTTTGAAAAATTGTTTTAGCAAAAAAAACTGTAAATATAAGAGCCCTTTTAAAAAATGTGTTGCATTACTGAATGCATCAGAAAAAAATGTGTTGCATTACTAAATGCATCCAAAAAAAATGTGTTGCATTACTGAATGCATCCAAAAAAAAGGGTTTATGCATGGGGATTATAAAAATGACATTCGAGTATGTTTTTTTTTATTCATTTTCTTTAAATCAAGCTATAAACTAAACAATCCACATTTCAAAATTTTTACATTTTTCATATCATTGTGGCGTTTTTAAGTTTCTGAGTTCAAGTAAACTTTATATAATATGTTAGTTAACAAATCTCATACTTGGGTTTTCAAAAAAAAAAGTTTAATAAACAATTTTTTATATACGTTTTTAAGAAAATTTTCTTTGCTGGATGTAATATTTACTAAATTGAATGTCTAAAAAATATAAACTTTGCTTTTGAATGTGTGTTGCATTACTGAAACTATACAGGCTTTTTATTACTAAGCTTACTGGTTTTTGCTTATAAATGAATTTGAAATCTATTTTGTAATAACTTAAAAGTTATTATTTTAAAATAAATCTTATACTCTTTTTTATCCAAAAAATTAAATTGATGCAAATAATAATTGTAAAATCGAGGGTAAAGAAACAGACAAGCAATTAAAACAGGGGAAATTTTTTTACTACAGAATATAAAACTATATATTGTAAGTTTATGAAAATATATTTTAAATAGATAAAGGTTTTAATACAATACTAGCTAAGATTGGACCTGTAAAAATATGGGTCTTCGTAAGTCAATTCCTAACCAAACTTTTTTATACTTTTTCTTTATATATCCTAGCTCTCCAGATCCGTAAAAACCTATCACTTCTATACACATCTATTCTACACCGATTATTTCTATACCTATTCCTTATTTACTTCAATATTTTCTAGTAAAATAATTTTGTTCTGAAAAAAACCTTAAGAGCAAAAAAATTAACATGTGCACCTTTTCCGCATACGTAGAGCTTATAAGAGACTTATAATTAGGTTTTTTTTTCTGTTAAATGCATTTCATTGATCGCTCAGTGGTTAAGTACTCTGTCATTAGTGTTGTTTTGGAGGGTTTAAGACCTCCTCCTAGCGTAATAAATTTTGAAATTTTTTCAATCTTGCTTATATATTTCTAGCAAAAAAATAATAATATATCAAATAAGATTTCTAAAATTTAAAATAAAATTTTAAAGTTTTCTCATTTTATAGATATATTGTACGTGATTATTCCATATAATGCCTGCAAACTCAACACATGCTAAAGACGTTTACACTTACAGACGTTTGTACGTTCTTAGTTCCATTTGTTTAAGGCTAAACAAATGGAACTAAGAAGATCTTAGAGCACTAAAACATAGTCATAAAAAAAAAGTTCATTCTTATGATTATGATTAAAAACTAAAGAATAATATTAAATGCTAATCTAAAAGTTAGGCCAAAAAGATTTTGCGCATTGGCGTCATTTTATGGCAAAATAAACCTTTGTGTCAAAATTCCTTTTGCATTTATCTTGCATTTTTTGATTAATTTTAATTATGTTGCATACAAATACATAAAAATATATAAAACTGGTACAGATATATCATTTTCACAGACAAGAGATTGTATTTATTACAATTGTAATAAATAAATAGTTTAGAAGCAGATGATGTAATTTTAGAAATCAGAAATTATCGAGAGAGAGGCAAATCTAAAGTTGAAGTTTTGAATTTTCCACTTGGATGTGACAATATGTTTCATTTTTTTTCAATCTTGTCAATTTTTTAAAATATAATAACATACCAACAAAAAATCAAAACAAAACAGTTTGAGCAAAAAAGACTTGTAATTATTAGAAAAGTTTACTTATATTATATACGATCCTGAATAAAACGTTATATAAGTGGATTTTTTAAATTTTATAAACAATATATATAAACAAATAACATATTTTTACATTGTTTATATAGGGATGGTTAAGCGTAACAAAGTTTAAAAAAAAAATTAGTTGATATTAAAATTAAAAAATGATTTATATAATGTTTCTTTGCAAACACCAACACACTTTATTAAAATTTTTAAGTGCACTGAATTGCAATTACTTTTAATTTTTAGTGGCTTTTGTTAAGAGCTTTTAAATTTTGTGTCAAATTATCTCATTTCAACATATTCATTGTATCATCCATACTGCAGCCATTTTTCAAAATGTCTCAAGTTAAAAAAAATCAATTTTGAAATTTTTTACAAAATAAGCTAGTTAAGCTTATTTTGTAAAAAGTTTTGAAAATATGTATTCAAACGTTATTGAATATATATTTTTAAAAAGTTCTGAAAAAATTCATAAAAATTATTTGTTTCAAAAAATGTTTTGCAAAGAGTTTCTCCTAATAATTTTTATTTAATTGTGTTTTTCTTGAAAGACATATTAAGCACATTAAGGCAATTTGAAAAACAGCTGCAGCATATATTTATATTAAAAAAATAAATGTAGCGAAAAAAAACTTTTAATTGTCAAAAGAAAGTTTTAAAGTACCTGAGCACATTAATAACATAAGTATCTCAATCATGACACATACGCAACAAATTTTTTCTCCCGGTGTTTTGATGTTTATAGAAATTTTAGCTTTTTAAAAATCTTTTTGTTCATTAAAGTGTATAATATCGTTACATATGTTTATATATAATCTCTACAAAACTTCAAAAGTATTTTGTATTTTAAAATAATTAAAAAAAAAAAAATTGCCAGTGGTAGGACTCGAACCACGGTTTACTTGTTCAGAAGCTCAGTGCACTCGACCACGTTGTTAAACGAAAATTATTAAAACTATGTAATGATTTTTTTAATGGAAATAAATGCTGTAGATCAAAATTAAGGGAAAAAGTGAAAATCAAACTGTAAAACTTGACTCTTTCTCGCCACTACCTCCGTTGCAAAGACTGCAAAGGTCAAAAATGTCGAAAGGGGCACTACTACTACTACTAGCACTATTAAGTTCGGCAATAATATATAGAGATAGAGATTTATAGTTAGCAAATGCGCTCATTTTGAATATACAAATAATACTATTTTTGATTACTTTAGAATATAAACTTTACAACAATCCTCTAACATCTTTTTTTTAATCTAAGTAATAAATTTTTAAGTATTTTTAAGCTAATTTTGACTTAATGAAAAAAATACACACTGCAAATTATTGTTTTAAACAACCTTCCCAGAAAACATTTTACACCAGAATTTTAGTAGACTTATATAGGTACTTTTAGAGTTTCTCACTGTTTTTCCACTGTAGTAAGGCTCATTGGTTACATTGTGGACCATTAGTGGCAGCCTCTAAATTGGCTAGCCAATAACTAGCCTTTATATTACATGTTAAAGAGTTATTGGCTATATTACATGTTAAAGAGTTATTGGCTAGCCACTTTTAGTGAATGTTTTAAGTAACCGAGGAGCAAAACTCCAATTAACTGCTCAAATTGGATATCATTTTCTCAGATTTTTATAAAAACAAAGTTATTCATAATTTTTAAAAGTGTTTCAGAGGCATCAATTAAGTTCATAGCCCTAACCATAGAGACTGACATTACACTGTTTAGTAAGGTAGTGGGTTTTGAACACTGTTCTATTAATTTTTATAAAAAATTATTATATATACCAATTAATAAAAAGTCATGATTAAAATCATTAAGTACATATCTTATTTAAGTTAATTAAATGCAAAGGAAAACTACCCGTTTAATGTGTAAAAGTAAGCAACTATTTTATGTCTGACAACTGTTATCCAAAAAGTTGTCTGACAACTATTATCCAATCTAGTTGTTTAATTACCACAGTTTTCTTTACCTTTTATTTAAATATTTTAAACATACATTTATATTCTCCATAATATTTTTATGATGTCCAGACTTTAAAGACTTAAGCACTTACAATAAATTTACACATGATGATATTTTATTAAAGTATTTTAAGCTTAAATAAAATTTAACCAATAGTTATAAACCCTATTCAAACTGGGTCGTGCCTTAAAGGTGCAACATAAATTTAAATCACTATAACTTTCTCGCACTTAACTGCTTTCACTTAAACTTTTTGACATTTCATAACATAATATAAATTTTCTAAACTTTGTTGAATTTTCTGATAATGAAAGCAATGATTTGGTTGAATTGGATGGAGAATCAGGTATACATCTTTTGAATAAACCTTTCATTTATGCAAAAAAGCCTTTTGATTTTAAAATTAGCATTATAAACTAGATTTTGAAGATGAATCTAAAAAAATGACAGTGACACCAAAGGCCATAAGGATATTGAGAGCAAGAGACCAAACAGAAATCTGAAGTAATTACAAACCTATAAAAAAAAATTCATTTAATTGTTCATGTGTATATAATATAAGCACAAGTTTTGTCTTAAACAGTTTGAGCGGTTTAGAGGTTACCTGGTAATTTTAGTCAAATTGCTCAAATCTTCTACAGGCAGTGTTCTATCTGTGACTTTCTAGCCATAAAAAAAATCAGTAACGCTTAAGGTGGTTTATACACCCACTTTTTGTCAAAAATTAAAAAAATATTCTTTTGGCTTTTTTCGATGTAAAATATTATAATAAAATATATCATTAGAATTTAATAAAAACATTAAATGAGTTGGTAAAAATTAATTTTAATGTAAATCTTTGAAAAAAAATGCACCATAGCAATGGCTTCTTGAGATTAAAACAACTGTTATTTAATGCTGGAAACCTTGCATAATTATTTTTGAACGTTCAAAAGACGTTTTTAAGGACCAAATGTTGGCTGGGAAGGTCTAAGAAGTAATATTCAAGCTAAAAAAAAAATTTAAAACTTATTTAAAATCCATGCTTTAAAACAACAATTTTTGCCATGCAAAACAAGATTTGTTTATTTGCAGTTTTTACAATTGAATAATTTTATTTGGAATTGAATAATGTTATTTAGTGCCTTAAAAGTGTACTTATGTCAAAGAAAGTGTTAGAATTAACTGTATTTTCATCCATTATTGAATTTAATGATGGGTTTATTGGAAGGAATCTATTTTTGCGCAACCCAGTATAATCTTGACCTCCATGACCCAGTATAAATAGGGTTAAGTTGTATACTAGAGATGAGATTATTTATTTAATGTCATCCATTCATTTTAAGACGAAATTTTTATGTTTTTTTGAAAGAAGCTGATTTGCTTTTCTTAAAATTAAAAAAAAAAGGTTTTATCTGAAAATTTGAATAGATTACAAAATATTTATGCACCTTCAACGGCCATCTCACCAAGCCCATAAAATCAAAAGAATAGTCATAGCTTTTATTGATAATGAAGACAAAACAAGATGTCAAGTGTTTTGAAAATCTTGAGTTTTTGCAAATCTTAGACCAATGAAGCATTAATATTTTGTCAGTATGTTTGTTTTATCATAACTAGCTGTCATGACCCGTACGATAAGGATCATGGTAAATGTGTTCCACACCTGACTATATCTAAACTTGTTTTTAATTTGGTTGTCTTACATCAATGAACTTTAATAAACAGCAGAGAATCAATCAGTTTAAAACTCTTGGCTTTTGGTTAACAATAAATTTACTATACTTCAAAACTATACTTATTTAATTTTAACATAGATGACAGTTTCCTAATATATCTTTCTGTGTTTTACTCTTAAGGATTTAACAAAAAGATTTATTAACTAATTTTTTTTAAACCCTTTCATTAAAATTTATTTGAAATACAGAAGAGGACACAGAAAATGAGTCACAGTTCATAGTTATGTCAAATAAGTTAGCTCTATCGGTTTGATTTTATTTTATAAAAATTCTTCTGTAAAGAATATATCTATACAATGTAATATTTTCAATGAGGAAAAAATGTAAAATTTGAGAAGCAAAAAACATTTTTCTTGAGATAAAAAAAATACTGATACACTTTTTCAAAAATTAAATTAAAAGTTTATTATTCTTTACAAAGCGCTGTTGCAACTGGTACAATGATAACTATGTTCCACATCTGATTATATTAACTGATATACTTAAAGGAATCCCAAATTACCTAGACAAGTTGCGCTCGTTTTAAAGAGAATGATTAAAAAAAAAAAAATGTTTAGGCAGAACTTTTTTAAGTAAAACAAAATAATAAATGTATACCAAGAAAAACAAACTTTGTTGTTTTACTTGAAGCTCGTTGTCTCCACGTTAGCCAATCTATCAAAGTCTTTAAAATATACGCCGCAATCTACATACTTTATGATTTATTCAAGCGTGTTTAATTCCAAAGAGTTTTAGTAAATGATGTCATTGTAGAATTTTTTTTTCTTTTGAATCAATATTGTTTGTTTTTGTTTTATTTGTTTTTTAAAATAAGTGTTTATTATCAATCGTATGACTTACCTATAAATTTTATAAGTTAAACAAAAGAATGTTTTTTTATAGAATGCGCGAGAATCAAATAAATTTAAGATTTTTATGCTAAAATATAATAAATATTCAAAAAAGTCATTGATCACCTAATTATATATCTGAATCTTTGTTCTTTTTATGTAAACAATATAAACTTTTTTTCGAAGCTGTTTATCACTATGAAGTTTTTGTTCTCTTATCGGAATAATATTTATAAATTCCTAAATTTTTATTTAGAAAATATTTATAGATTTTACACTTAACGAATTTAAAATTTTGGTAAACAACATCATTTATTAGAGATATTTGCTGAATTCTTAAATTTTAGTAAAAAAATATTTATAGATTTTACTCTTAAGAAATTTACAGACAGCTTTTTATTAATTAAAGCAATAATGTTTAATGGCAATAATTCAAGACAGATGGTGATTAAAATTGCAAATATGTTGTAGTGCACGTTAAAAAACATAATGTATTTAATACTTCCCAATTTATGTCGTGTTTGGCAAGTATTTTATATTAAGCTCTTAAAATGACAAATCAAAAAACTACCAAAATTGACAATAAAAAGTTTTTCATTAAGCGATTTCATTTTTAAAATTTACTTGATAATGCTACTTTTTTGCAATCTTGACCAATAATTGTTAAATTTTAAAAATAAGCAATACATGCCTAATAAAGTAAGCAATATAAATTTTTAACCCTCTCCTCCCAAAAAAAAAATGTATATGGTTTGGAAATAATATATATATATATATATATATATATATATATAAAAAAATGCAATAAGAGCAAAATAAACTATAAAAAAACCTTTTGAAATGTTTGTTTATATAATTGTAATAAACAGATTAAATTGATATAATTTTTAAAAATCATGCAAATTAGTCTGTGTTGTGATTGTTGAAGAAGATTGATTTTTAAACTTAAAAATGTTATTTTGATAACAAATCTCAAATGTTAAAATAAAAACTTGCATACTTGCATTAAAAAAGATAAAAGCTTTTTTTAGAAAAATTTAAATAAGCACTTTTAAATTTTTCTAAGAAATAAATTGTTTTAATTGTATTCTAATGCTCATTTTTGCACATGATATGATATTGAGTTAGATATTATTGAAAAGTATGCTGTTGCAAGGCTTTATCATGTTGCTGACATCAATAGAGCAAGGTATTTCAAAAGTATGATCCAGTAGCTTAAAAACATTTTTCTTAAAAAACTAGAATATAAATTTACAAATAACTTTTAAAAAGTTGAACTTTATAACAATCACAAAATATTTAAAAGTCCTTTAAAGGGCGCAATTTAGTTTTTTATTTTCCCCAGGAAGAGGGAAGATAAAAAACTCAATTATCTCTATATTTAAAGTCATTTTTTTTTAAATTCTGCATATAACATTTTGTTTGATTTTGCGTTAAAAAATTTTAACCAATAAAATTATGGTTGCTGTAGTTAACATAATTATAACTAACTTTTATGACAAGTTTAAAAAACTAATTAATAGTATGAAAACTTGGTAAAATAATTTTTTTCCATGAATTTCTAGAAATAAACAATAGAAAAAGCAAAAATTAAGGTATTAGTGAATTTCTTTGAAATAAGACTGGATTTGATTAGGGATTGTCCATAAATTATGCAATGTTAAGTTTCACTAATAAACTAAACAAAAGAGATCAAAAGTTTTTCCTCGCAGAGCCTTATGTTAAATAAAAAACCAAAGAGAGCATCAAGTTTAATGAATTTTATTACATAATTATCTTTTGAAGAAATAAAATATGATAATGTTGGAGTATGATTAAAGGTTTTTGTCAGACATATTACTTAAATACATATAAAAATAATACAAAAGAAAAACTATTTTATCAATTCTTTATATTTATGAAGACAACAACTGATGTAATATCTGTTGTAAATATAACTTAAACTCTTTGAAATTATATTATAACTGTTAAAAAATATACCATCTATAATTTTAAAACTATATTTACAAATAACAAGAAATTTTAGGAGTGAGTGATAATCATAACTTTACTCTTTATGAGTAAAATCTTTTAATAATGTAAAACAAAAAGTATAAACTAATTATTCATATACTTTAGAAATAAAAATTATAACTTTTATGTCAAATTAAAAGTGACTTAAACAACTCTGATTCTAACCAGTATACAAATAATGATATTGTTATAAGCTGGTTAAAATTGTAATGTTTTAGGTCAAATTTTGAATAAAAGTTGATTTACACCACTTAGATTCTTGCCATCTAGAATCAATTGGTTTAAATAAACTTTTACTCAAAATTTAATTTAGCTATATCACAAATTGGTTTGTAAAGTTGGATAAACTTTAAAATTAATTGTACTTAAAAAAATATATACAATTTCAACACAAAAAAAGCACTTTTAAGTCTAGTGCTTTTTTTATCTTAATTTTGTAAATAAAGATTAGGTAGAAGAATTTTACAACTTTAAACACGTATAATTGTATAAGCTACTGATATATATTAGATTTCCATAAAAGGTGATATAAAAAGTTAATGTTCTACATGAAGTTGAATAAACTTGTGATTGTTAGTTGTATCAGACTTTTCTGCATTTTCCAGCATAATAAGGTTTATCAGCAACAGAAGTTCATTAAAAAACACATTCTTTTGTTCTTCTTAGAAAATAAGAAAATAGAAAAAATAAAAATAAAATTAAAAATAATAATACCAATGATAATAATTATAATAGACATAACAATAACAAAAAAGGTTAAAAATAAGAAAAAATTTAACATTATAGGAAGTAATATTGTTAAAATTTAAAACTGACAAAAAACAACAAAAATAAAATAGACATACATACACACATGCATATACATACATACATACATACATACATACATACATACATACATACATACATACATACATACATACATACATACATACATACATACATACATACATACATACATACATATGCATACAGAAATATACATACACATCTACACGCACTCACATACAAATGTGTTCATTAGGGTGTTTCATTTCCGACAAATTTTCGAAAATGATTACGTTACATGCATAACAGGGTAAATAATGTGCCAAAAAAAAGTCTGAAAAATTTTCAAAATTTTCAAATGTCATCTAGAGGTCGCCATCTTGAAAAAACAGCGTTTTTTACACTTTTTTCAACTGTAAACTTGAAAAACTTAAAAAATAATTAAATTTATGTTACGTTACTGGGTGTATATATTAAAGGTTATTATATGAACGTTTGGTGAAATTTTCAGAAAAATTGGTAAATGTCTAGAGGTCGCCGAATTATAAAGTTTTATTTTTTCAACATATTTTTTTGCTGAATAATTGCTTAAATGCTTTCACCTTAAATAAAATGCATAATTTATGTTTTGAGCATAATTGACCACTAAAAGTTGTTGCGTGATTAAATAGTTTGCAAAATAAACATCTGGACGTATGTATATAAATTTCATAAATTTATTTTAAAAAATTCGTTCTTATTTCAATTAGTAAAATTGAAATATTAAAACAATTTTAAAACTAGTTGGAAAAGCGAATATTTTATTGTAACGATGAACCTAACGATGAAGAAAAAATAATCAAGATTGGTTAATTGGTTACTCTGAATCCAATAAATTATCAAGTTTCAGTCGTCTACCAACAAAAAAACATGTTTTGGGTAGATACTCTCATTTACATTTTTATTCAAAAGGCGACACTTCTGCAAGAGATATTTTTAAACTTGTTCTTGGTGAGCTTAAGGAAGTTTGGGAAAAAGCTGGAGTACCAGTTCGTTCAGATAACTCTTGTCTTTCATTGCTTACCAAATTGTTTGTGGAAATGGTGAAAATAAAAAAAATTGATCACGCAAGTCGAGATGTTAAAGCTGGAAAAGAAAAAATTGTCACATTTTGTAATGAACTTGAGAAACTTTGCGACATTTCAGCAGTAAATGCACATGAACAGTTATTAGTATCACGTAGACCAAAATGGAAAGAAGATTGGGCATTTTATGAAGATCAAAAGAGTAGCAGAAAGTATCATATGACAGGTAGCATCGATCTAAGTGTTTCAAATTTTTTAGAACATCGAGAAGATAGACTAAGCATAGATTTTCGGAGAAGTTCAACCGAAGATCAAAAATCGAGTGCCTTTGATCTCAGTGAAATAGTTGAAAGTGCTGACGAAGTAGATCAAAAAGATACAGAGTTTACTCCTTTACCACTAAAGAAAAGAAAGGTGCCTTTAACAAATTCACTAGAGATATCATCAAACAAGCTCTCAGAAGTAACGACATCTGTGGCTGATTGATGTTGTTTATCAGTTCGCCAACAACTTCTATTTCAATCCACTATCATCTGCAAAAGCGGAGGCAAACTTAATGAAATTTCTATGTCAGTATCAACTGTGCATCGTCAAAGACAAAATACGCGAAAGAATATTGTTCTGTCAATTAAAGCTGACTGGGAGATAAACAAACCTAAAAAGGCCATTTTGCACTGGGATTCGAAGCTTTTTCATTTAGACATAGCTCATAATGAAGAACGTGTAGCAGTTCTTATTAGCGGATCTCTTAACGGGTACTTATTTATTTATTTATATAAATCCTATGTATATTTTTTATTTTTGTATTCAAAGAAACTAACTTAAGTTTTATTTGCAGGCCGAAACTTATTGGTGTACCTTTGATTAAAGATTCGACAGGTAAAACTCAATGTGACGAGGTCGTGAAACTTGCGCAAGATTGGAACATTTTGGAAAACATTGTTGGTATATGCTTTGATACAACAGCAAGCAACACAGGTAATAAAAAAGGAGCAGCAACTTTAATTGAAATTGAGTTAAAGAGACCTCTTCTATGGCTCGCATGTCGCCATCCTCATAATGAGCTACACATTAAGCATGCATTTACCGCATTAAGAGGAGGTAGCAAAAGTCCAGATGAACCTATTTTTCAACGTTTCCGAGCCGAATTTTCTAGAATTGATATTGATTACTCAAACCTGAATTTTTTTAAATGGCCTACTGATATTAAATCAGAAATATTTAATCAAGCAAGTTTAGTTCTGAAATGGGCTTACCAATGCCTCGAAGAGAAAATATTTCCGCAAGAAGATTATCTTGAGTTATTTGAATTAACTATTATCTACCTTGGGGGGAAACTATCAATGGAAAGAATATTTAAAATTCACAAACCAGGTGCAATTCACAATGCCAGATTTATGTCACATTCCATATATATTTTAAAAATGGAACTCTTATCTAATAAATTTATTATGTCCAATAATGAGCAAATTATGATCCACCGCATGGCTAAGTTTATTAGTCTTTTTTATTCGATGCAATTTCTCCGCTCGAGGATTTCCGTGTTTGCTCCAGCTGATGACTTCAAATTTTTTTTTGCAATGAACTGGTATCAAGAAGAAGATTCAGATATCGCAACCGCTGTGATTTCGTCGATTAACCGTCACCTTTGGTATTTAACAGAAGAGCTTGTTATTCTATCTTTATTTAATGAAAAATTGTCAGAATTTACCAGAACAATAATGGCAAAGAAACTTTTTTCTACCCCAAGACCAAAAACATTTTTAATTGGGAAACCAAAATTTCCGACATTAAGTTCTTCAACCGTTATATATTTTTTAATTGGACCACGGTCGTGGCTTCTTTTTGATTTATTAGGACTAATAAACAACCAGGAATGGCTCCAGATGAATCCACAAGAGTGGAAATTCTTTCAAGATTATCGAACTGCAGACGATTTTGTTAAACAATTAGAGGTAACAAATGATTGCGCCGAAAGAGGAATAAAACTTATTGGTGATTTCCGCGAGTGTGCACAAAATGAAGAACAACGACAATTTATTTTGCAAGTTGTCGAACAACACAGAAAGCAAAATCCATCCGATTCGAAATCAAAACTAATTAATACTTTATAGTATTTTGTATGTTACTAATATCTTCTTTATTAATTATTATTCTTAGAAAAGCTGAAGCCTAAAAATAGCCCAGTTAAATTTTTTTTAAGATTTAAAAAAATAACAAGTTTTTTAGCTTTATATTTTAATACGGCGACCATTAGACATTTACCAATTTTTCTGAAAATTTCACCAAATGTTCATATAATAACCTTTAATATATACACCCAGTAACGTAACATAAATTTAATTATTTTTTAAGTTTTTCAAGTTTAAAGTTGAAAAAAGTGTAAAAAACGCTGTTTTTTCAAGATGGCGACCTCTAGATGAAATTTGAAAATTTTGAAAATTTTTCAGACTTTTTTTTAGCACATTATTTACCCCGTTATGCATGTAACGTAATCATTTTCGAAAATTTGTCGGAAATGAAACACCCTAGTGTTCATTCACATATAAATATACAGTTTTTAAAATATATACAACTTTAAAAATGTCCAACCAACATTAAACAAATTAAATATATATATATATATATATATATATATATATATATATATATATATATATATATATATATATATATATATATATATATATATATATATATTATATATATATATATATATATATATATATATATATATATATATACACACAAAAATATATATATATATATATATACATTAATATATATTATGTATCTTAAGCACCTAACTATTAACAATGTCAAAAAAAACATATAATAATAATAAATTTCTGCTGTACACATCCAACGTAATGTGGTGAGTCTAACACTTGTAGATGTTAAATCTTGGACAGCCTTTGCAAAAGTTTTTTTTTTTTCATTAATTATATTTTTTGTTTGTTTTTGAAACAATCAAACTTGTTCTTGAAGATATTCACTTTGTCAGAATTGATTATCTCTTCTGTTAAATTATTCCATTTGTTAACTATTCTGTTTGTGAAGAAGTTAAATCTTATGGTAGAATGAGTTATTTTAGTATTTTCTGTGTATGACCTCTTGCTATTGCATATTTAATTATCAATGATTCCATTGAACTTTATCCATATTTTTACTTATTTTATAATATTGATTCATATCACCTCTTTTATAATATTGATTCATATCACCTCTTGCTCTTCTTGTTTTTAAAGTAGCCACATCAAACCTTTCCAGTCTATCTTCATGATATCTAACATAATAAGAATTAGCTTTTTTTTTTTAATTCTGGTTTACTCCCAACAAAGCTGCAAGCGACCAATATTAAGTTGGGAGTTACTAGAAAAAAAAGAATAGAGTTATAGAGCAAGGAAATCGTTGACAGAAGACTTAAAAAATTGAATATTGTATGAGTTAGGGGTCCATGAAGATGGGAGAGAGAAAAAAACTAGACAAATAAAATTTTTAGAACATGTTGGGACAGATACAATAAAAGAATGAAACTCTGCTGAATGACCAGTCAAACGAGAATGAGTTTTAGTTGATGGAACCAGAGATGATAGCTCCTTTGAGCTGCGACCATGATAATACTTGTAGAAAAGAGAAAGAGATGCAACTTTATGATGATGGGAAAGAGGCTCAAGCTTAGTAGATAGAGCAGGTCCAACTACGTTGATCTTTCATCTGTATCATAACTGTCCTTTTTTCAAGATGATTTTTTTCAGAATTAGGCAATGCAAATAAGTTTTAAGTAATTTTTGAATTAAAGAGCTGTAGGTATTACTTGTTTTGCAAGTTTTTATTACTATTTTTAATGTTAATTCACATCCCCAAGGCCAAGAAGGCCACAGTTGAGGAGGCTACTATAATTTTAGTTACAACTTCTCTACTCTATAACTCCGAAACATAAACCTTGATAAACAAGGCTGCTATGCAGAGAAACAAGTTGATTGCAGTACTACTAGGGACATGATGGAGGATCAAACTCAGATTCTCTTGCTTATGAGGCAAGTGCTCTACCACTACACCACTACTGCAATAAACCAGTAAAAAAAGGTTCTCTTGGCATTCCTGGGTAAATCACAATGTCATAAAAAAATCAAATTTTTGTTTCTAGAAGAAACTCAATTTGCAAGTTAATAACTGATGTTGCTGATTAACGTCAGATTAAGTAGGGTTCGCCTTGTTTTTTTATTTTAGCTTATAACATTTAATCAACAGAATATCTCTATGATTTCATTTAAAAAAGTTATTTTTTTATTGTAAACTTTGTGATTTTTATACTAAGAGCCATAGCAGGGTTTCTTTATATTAAGACTATGTTATTTATTATTATTATTTCATTTATTTAACACCCAATGTAATTTACAAGGTAAAAAAGAAAAATAAGAAAGTTATTTCTCGTGATTTTCACTTAAGAATTTTTTCTTCCAGAATTTGTTTAAAAATTCCTCTTTGCTCTTTCGCATTCCAGCACTCTATTGCATGTTTCAAAGTTTGTTCAACTTCGGAGGGAATTTCATTTTTAGAAAGTGCTATTTTTATCTTCTTTTTATTTTGAATTAAGTTTTGAAAATTTAGCATCCGAAAACGGCATAGGTCCTGAATATCGCCAACAAACGAATGTTTAAATAAGGGGTGTTTCAGTTGTGAAAAGATAATGTCTGAAGTTGTTTTATTATTAAGAAGACGAAGAAACAAGTTTAATTTATTTTGTTGAATACTTTTTGAAATTTCCTGGATTTTAAATAACGAATTTGTATAGTTCTTACTGTGTTTTGAAACATTTAGAAGCGATTTTAGTGCACTCCTTCCAATTACATCTAGCTTTTTCATCAAATCAGAATTATTTTCACATATCTCCATACCATAAGTTAAGGTAGGGACTGCCAATAATTTATATATATAAGAAATAGAACTTGGGTGGGCAAACCGGATTCCAGATTGAATAAGAGTTTGAACAACAGCTCTAAAGTTTGAAATTTTTTCATCAACATTTGTATTATTGAGTGAAGCAAAAGTTGAATGTTTAGTATCCCATGTGAATTCCAGATGTCTAAGTTTATTCTGAAGATTTATTTTATTACTAGATATCGTTATCGTATTGGTTTGTATTTGTGCTTTACCTGAAATCAAGAATTCAGTTTTTTCGGCATTTATTTTAATACAATTTAAATTACTGTAACTTTTGCATGTTTTTATCAGCTTTTTGAGACCAGAGAGGGTAGAGCTTAAAAGTATGATATCATCCGCATATGCCACCACACCAGTGAAGTTACCATATATCGATGTGCCAACAATACCTTGATTTGTAATAGTTTCAAGAAGACTTTCAGTGTAAATATTATATAGGTGAGGTGAAAGAATCGATCCTTGTCTTACTCCTTGCTTTAGAAGAAAGGAGTTTGATTTACAACCTTGATATGAGACTGTTGCACTACTATTGTTATATAACGAAGAGATAGTGTTAACTATACAGAGTGGTAATTTTTTATCGAAATATAATTTATCAAATAGAATATTCCAGTTGCAGCTATCAAAAGCTTTTTCTACATCTAAAGAGCATAGGTATACAGATGAATTGTTGCTATTGTAATGTTTAATTGTTTCGCTAATTAGAAATTCAGCATGTAGCGTTGAACAGTTAGCATTGAATCCAAATTGTAGGGGGTGAGTATCTCTAATATCCGGACATATAATAAGGATTAGGTATTCTAGAACCTTTGTAAAAATTGGTATAATGCTAATACCGCGATAATTGTTCGGGCTATCTAAAGATTTTTTATACGATTTAACAAGGGGTACAATAATAGACGTCAACATTGATAATGGTGTCCATCCATAATTAATGGAATAATTAAAAAATTTGATGAGCCATTTTGTTAAAGTATCACAATTTGCGTATTTCAAATGTTCTGCTGAGATACCGAAAGAGTCAGGAGATTTTTTAAATTTTAGGTTCGAAATTGCCCTAATTATATTTATGTTATTTCTCTATGTTATTTCTAATATTTTTTAGATGAAAATCATGTATTTATAAAACATGATTTTTATTGTGAAATTTTTTAATAAAGGTTGACATACTTTTGAAAAAATATTTTTTAGATAACATTAAATTATCAAGAGTCATTGGGTACCCTAAAAATTAATTTTTACTAAAATATTTTTTAAATTCAGAGTTATTTTACTAAGTAGAATAAACCGAAGGGTATAACAGGAGGGATTTTCAAAAAACATACATTTCTCTTATTGAAAGCCAGTTATTAATAATTCCTGTAAACCAAGCAGTTGTGAGCATAAAATCATCATCTTTTTTTTCATTTAATAATAATCCACAGTAATAACTCCACAGTTTACACATTAGCTTACACCACAGTTTATACCACAGCTCACACCATGATTTATTACACATGTTGTTTTGATACTCATTTTGTTGAAATATTTTTCATCAAGATTTAAGTTTAAGTTTATAAGCAAACTTTGAATCCATACCTTCTTGAAAGTCTACAAGTTTATTAAGGTGTTTTGAATCTATAATTTTTGATGCAAGTTTATATTTTTCTTGAATTTTAGCTGTAAAATGTTTGCATCACAATTACTTTTACTTAATCTTTAGAAAAATTTGGCATCCTAAATTTTGAACATTTAATCAAGAGCGATCACATGTATGTTTGCACTCTGAGTTTATAGGTTCTCTAATTTGAACCATATCAACCCAAAAGTATGATATGAAATCAAAAATGAAAGCAAACTAAATTAAAAAATGTTATAAATGTTTACTATGGTAACTCAACTTGAATCTCATTTTTTAGCGGGAGAAAAAAAAAAATAGTTGTAAAAAGGCAAAATACACTTAAAATTTAAATAGAGTATTTAGAATTAAACTGTAAAAATTTTTTTATAATAAATTATTAACTCCTAATATATGAATACAAATAATACATACTAGAGAATGAGTTTTAAAGTTTGTAAAGTAAATGCTTATGTAGACATTAGATCATAGAGACTGTATATCACTTTACTGTGATATACAGTACTATATTACGATATACATTACTTTAATGCTGCTCTATGGCAAATTAAAAAAAAACAAAGAAGATTTTATTAAAAGAAATTTTTATTTAGAGAAACTTTAGCCTAAAGAATTTTTTTTTAATGTTTATCTAAATAATCTAAAAACTTATCCTTTAGATGTGTCTATCAAAGTTGAAGAAATTGAATTACAACCTCGCCCTGAAGATTTATTTTTACCCAACATAATTTGTTCCAGCACATCTCCAGCAACATCACCATCAGAAAAAATAATTCATAACACTGAAAAAAATGATTTTACAAGACCAGGTTTAATAGTAACAACTCCAAAAGGTTTTACACCAAATCTTAAATCACCTACAACAAATTTAGGAGCACAAATACAAAATCCTAAGCCACTAATCGATGGTTTTACAGATAATGATGAAGCGCAAAAAATTTTCATAAAGGAGGAAAAACCTCCTCTGTCTTCCCAAATACCGCCTAAAAACACTACAGACAACTTGGTGGCTTTTAAGTCATCATTGAACACAAATACAAAGTATTTAACTGTAGCTGCAAAGATTGATCTTGATAAGACTAATTTTAATCCTGTTGTATCTCTATCTAGCATAAATGATCAGTTACCTGCAAAAGACAAATCTGCAGTTAAAAAAGAAGGAAAGCCTCCTAAATTGACTCTTTCAACCCTTCAAAAGTCATCACCTTCAAGTGTTATAAAGTCATCTCCCTCAAGTCTTCTTAAATCATTTCCTTCAAGTCTGCCAAATTCTCCTTCATGTATTTTCAGTTCTGTTGCTACAAATTCGCCCAAGTCTCCATCAAGTCTTTTAATGTCTCCTTCAAACTTTACAAAGTCTCTTTCAAGTGTTCCAAAGTCACCTTCAAGCATACCAAAATTATTACCTTCAAGCTTTTCCAAACCTTCACCATCAAACCTTCCCAAGTCAATAAATAAAAAATCTAATAAAAATCTCAGTAAAAATAAAGTTGTTAAGAAATCTGTAGTTAAGGAAAAAAAAAATGTTTCTAATGAAGTTACTATAAAACATGTAAAAAAAGATACTGAACCTTATAAAATGACAGATAATCAGTCAAGAAAAATGATTTTAACACCGCAACAAGAACTTGTTTCTCCAACAACCCCATCGAAAGCTGAAGATGAAGTTGTAAGTCCAGTTACACCGCTAAAAAAAATGTTTCAAGAAGATGTGGTACCGAAATGTACTTCTCATAACGAAAACCAAGTTCAATCAGTAGTAGCTGATCTTGTTGTTTCTCCTATAATGTCTCCACAAAAAACTTTTGTTTCATCAAGTGATACATTACTTCCTTATTTAGGAACTGAGTCTCCTTTAAAGCAGATAACTAATACAACAGAAGTTACACATTATGTGTCTTCTGATATCCCAACAGATATGCCTGTATTGACCTATGAGAAACATATTGACGATGTTTTGAATTTAACTGAAGGAAGTACTGAAAATGAAGTCGATATACTTTCATTATCAAAAGACGAGCTTTCTCCTGATGAGTTACAACCTATGACACATTCAAGTGTTGTTTTTACATGTGGGGATGAAAAAAAAAAGAAGAAGAAAAAGAAGAAATCTTTAAAGGTTAGAATGGTTTTTTTAATCCCTATATATTTATTACTAAAGTAAATATTGTCTTATTAAAAAAAAAAAAAACTTTTTTGTTTATTATTATTTTAGTTCACCTTCCCTCTAGAGACTATGATTGAGACAACACTCTCTCAACCTACTAAACTCTAAACAAGGAGTTTAGAGGGTTAAAAACACAAACCTTTAATTAGGAGTTTAGGGTTAAGAAGTACACACCTTTAACAAGGCCGCTGTGCAGAGAAACAGGTTGAGCTGTGGTACTTCCAAAGGCATAGAGTGAATTTAAATCTTAACTTCTGGGTTGTGAACCAAGCATTTTACCGCTAGTCTACCAAGCATTTTACCACTAGCATTTTAAGTATAACATAACAAGTATAAGGAAGTATAACATTAGAAGTAATGTCCATGGTTTTCACCCTCTTCTGCAGCTGCTATATCTAATCATAATCATTTTTATCATCTTTTTCAAAAAAAACTCTTGAGAACAAATGACTATTATTGCAAGAAATCAATGTAAAAAGGTGTTGTCAGATGTTAAGCTCCATTATTCTCAGTTCACTAAATCTGGTATCTTATCTCAGAAGTTAGGCTCTAGAGACTTTTGGAAAATCTTCAACAGGGTCATTAACAAAGGTAAGTCTAACATTCCGTTCCTCATTCAAGGAACTGATTTTATTACCTCTCCCGAGGACAAGGCAGAACTATTTGCAAAGGACTTTTCTTCTAATTTGACTCTCGAATCTTATGACCATTCTCTTCCTTCTATTCCAATTAAACAGGTTAACCCATTGTTAGACATTCAAATCACTCCAGCTTCTGTTGCTAAATTCATATCTCAATTAAACTCTTCTACGGCTTGTGGTCCAGACAACGTTCCTAAGTCCTGTTTTCCTGCCTGCTGGAAAATGGCATTTGTTGTTCCAATTTTCAAAAACTTTAGAGAACATTCTGACCCCTTCAATTATCGTCCAATCAGTCTTCTTTCTGTTATTAGCAAGGTCTTTGAGTCGTTGATAAACAAATTTTTAATATTCATTTTTAAGTCAAATAACTTATTGTCAGATGATCAATATGGTTTCTGATTCTCTTGCACTACGTCTGACTTGCTAACTGCTGGGACTGAAAGATTTTATCGTGCATTAAATGGAGGTGAAGAGGTTAAGGCTGTTGCTCTTGACATATCTAAAGCTTTTGACAAAGTTTGGGATGCTAGGCATCTTCTCTATTAGCTCGTTTCATATGGTGGGAAAATTTTTAAGATTATCAAATCGTTTTTTTCTTACTGCTTTATTAAAGTCATCCTCGAAGGCCTACACTTTTCTTTATTTCCAGTAACTTCTGGGTTACCTCAAGGTTCTATCCTTGGTCCTGTTTTGTTTCCTATCTACATTAATGATCTTCCTGACAACCTTATATTGAAAGTAGCTTTTTTTGCTGATGACTCAACTTTATACTCCTGTCTTAGCAAAAACTCTTCTCTTTTTAATTGCTTAGAACAGGTAGCTGTGGTATGTGGTGTAGTGGTAGAGCGGTAGCTTTATAAGCGAGAGGTTCCGAGTTCGATTCCCACCACGTCCCTGGTAGTACCGCGCTCAACTTGTTTCTCCGTGCAGCGGCCTTGTTCGTCAAGGTTCGTGTTTAGGAGTTATAGAGTTGAGAGAGGGTTATAACCACAATTAAGTAGCCTCCTCATCTGTAGTGGCCTTCTCGGCCTTGGGGAGGTGAATTAAAAAAAAAAATTAAAAAAAAAAAAGCTGATCTTGAATCTGATCTCAATTCTGTAACAGATGTGGGCTCACAGTGGCTTGTAAATTTTAACTCCAACAAAACTCAGTTATTTACTGCAAACAACTATTGCAATATTGTCGACCTTCTTTCGACTATATTAATGAATGGCGCCCCCTCTCTTCTTTATGTCTTTTTGTATTATTGTTCACTACTAACCTTTCATGGAAAGCATATATATAATCGATTGCTAAATTAGCATCTGCTAAGGTTGCTTCTTTTCATCCTGCTTGCCATTTTATCTCTCCTGATACCATTCTCTACCTCTATAAATCTCTAATTTGTCCCTGTATGAAATACTATTGTCATATTTGGGCTGGTTATTCTAATGATAATCTTTCTCTTCTAGACAAGGTCCAAAAATGTAAACGTAGTTGTACCCGCTCTATTTGCTAAGCTTGAACCTATTTCCCATCATTCATTGTAAAAAAAAATCTCTTTCTGTTTTCTACAAATACTATTATGGGTCGCTGGTCAAAGAAGCTATCATCTCTAGTTTCATCAATAAAAATCATTCTTGCTTGACTCATCATTCAGTCTCATTCTTTTACTGTATTTGTCCCTGCATACTCCAAAAAATTAAATTCCTCTAGTTTTTCCCCCCGCACTTCAACCCTTTGGAAATCTCTCCCATCTTCATGTTTTCCTGACTCATACAACCTTCAACTTTTTAGTTCTTCTGTCAACCGATTCCTTGCTCTATTACTCTATTTTTCAGCTTTGTTAGGAGTGAATCAGAATTTAAAAAAAAAAAAATGAGTTTAATCCTCACCAGGCTCCTTAGATCTAAAGATCTTGGTGTTGATGGCTATAAACCTTTCATTTTGTAAACAGTCATGCTTGACTTTGATATATACTTATGTATAGATTCATTTATGTATAGATTCATTTAGATTTGATATATACTTATGTATAGATTCACTTATTTGTAGTATATATATATATACATATATACACACACACACACACACACACACACACACACACACACACACACACACACACACACACACACACACACACACACACACACAAACACACACACACACACAATACAGGCTTGACTAGGAAGGATTGCAATTTCAGGTCTTTAAATGACCACACAAATAATATTTTGTTTTAACAATTTGACCACTGTTTTTAACAAATATGCTAAAAAAACTATTATATTAATATAAAAGAAATATCCTATTTCAAAGTATGAACATAGAGTTAATTAGAATTTCTGAATGGTTTAAATTAAATAAGCTTTCTCCTAATATTGAAAACACAAAATGGTCTCGTTTTCATCCATACTACAAAAAACATCTTCTACCAAGTGAATTGCCTGCTTATTTTAAAGATGGCATCCGAGTTAAAAGAGTAACGGCTACAAATTTTTTAGGGGTTTTTATTGATGAAAATCTGACATGGAAAAAACACATTGAAAACTTAACCTCTAAAATTTCCAAAAGTATAGGAATACTATTCAAAATTAGAAACATGCTAAATAAACATTCTTTAATCCAGCTTTACCACTCTTTTATTCATTAAACTATGCTAATGCGGCTTGGGGTAGTGTTAGCAAAACTAAATTAGAACCACTTTATCGATAACAAAAAACTTGTTGCATGACATTAATTTTAAACATCGTTTTTATCATGCTAAGCCTCTTTTAAATGAAATAAATATTCTTTATATATATCAACTTAATATTTTTAATGTATTGTGTTTTATGTTTAAATGTAAAACTTGTGCATCTCAAATTTCTCTTCACAATTTATATTCTCTAAAAGTTAAAAATAAATACAATTGCGTAATGAAAATTTTATTCTTCAACCAGTTTTCAAAACTAATTTTGGTAAATTTTGTATTTCATTTAGAGGAGCATTTTTATGTAACAAAGTAGTATTTTTACTTTTAGTATAAAACTTTTTGATTTCTCTCAAGAATGGCACTTTTTCTTATTTAAAGAGATCCCAAAGGGCCTAGACAAGTTGTGTTCATTTTAAAGAGAATGATAAAAAAAAAATGTTTAGGCAGAATTTTTTTAAGTAAAACAAAATAATAAATGTATACCAAGAAAAACAGACTTTGTTGTTTTACTCTAAGCTTGCCATCTCCATGTTAGCTGATCTCCTAAAGTCTTTAAAATATATGCCGCAATCTACAGACTTTATGATTTATTCAAGCACGTTTAATTCCAAAGAGTTGTAGTAAATGACGTCATTGAAGAATTTTTTTTTCTTTTGAATCAATATTGTTTATTTTTTAAAATAAGTGTTTATTATCAATTGTATGACTTACATATAAATTTTATAAGAAGCTAAACAAAAGAATAATTTTTTATAGAGTACGCAAGAACAAATAAAAATAAGATTTTTATGTTAAGATATAATAAATATTCAAAAAAGACATTGATCACCTTATTGTATATTCTCGATCTTTTTTCTTTTTATGTAAACAATGTAAACTTTTTTTCTAAGCCGTTTATCACTATGACGTTTTTGTTCTCCTATCGTAATGACGTTTTACAAATTCTTAAATTTTTAATTAATAAAGCTTTTTGGTAATTGACATCATTTATTAGAGATATTTGCTAAATTCATAAATTTTTAGTTAGAAAATATTTATAGATTTTACATTTAACAAATTTACAGACACCGTTTATTAGAGATATTTGCTGAATTCTTAATTTTTCAGTTAGAAAATATTTATAGATTTTACACTTAACAAATTTACAGACAGCTTTTTATTAATTAAAGCAATAATTAATGTTTTATGACAATAATTAAAGACAGATGGCGATTAAAATTGTAAATATGTTGCAGGGCGCGTTAAAAACATATTATATTTAATACTTCCCAATCTATGTCGTATTAACCTTAAAGTATTTTACATTAAAACTGGTCTCTTAAAATTACAAATCAAAAAACTACCAAAATTGACAATAAAAAGTTTTTCATTAAACAATTTCAACTTTAAAATTGACTCAATAATGCAACACTTTTTTGCAATCTTGACCTATAATTGTTCAATTTTAAAATAAAATAAAATAAGCAATACATGTTTTGTAGAATAAATTTCATTAAATATATTCTCGCATGACTAAATAAGAATTTCGAGAATACTTGTACCCGATGAAAAGTTTAGCAAATAAATGCTGTTAATTAAACTTTCATAAGGTTAACTCTTTCACTATCAGCCGTTTTAACAAAAATCTTTACCCTGCGATCGCACATTTTTTTGAATTAGGAATATCATTGACTAATTAAAATTTAAATTTGAATAGTAAATCTCTTTAAAAGCATATTAAATAAAAAGCTAAACAAATAAACTTTTTAATTAAATAAGTTTTTAACATGCATCAATGAACAATAAAAAATGCAAAGTGCTTAAAACCATTGTTTTATAAATAGTAATTAAAACATCAAGTCCAAAACAAAACAAATTCAATGTATAAAAAGAATGTTTTTGAAACAAAAAAAAGACATTTTTAATTACTTAAAACTTATACACTTCTACTAGTTAAATTTTACAGTGTTAACGCTGCTTTATTTTAGAATTAAATTTTTTTTTTCATCAAGGATTACTCAAGATTTTTTAACTTTGTCAAGTGATAACTTTTTATAATAACACAATATGGCTCTTATTTGTTCTTGATTATGTAAAGGACTTATTAAACCTTAAGAACAAACAAATTATGTGTCTAGAGTAAAAATTTATGTACAAAACAAGATAAATAGTGAAGCATACTTGAAAGCTGCTACCAGCGGCTTGCAGTCAAAATTTGAAAAAATCAAAAGCCGATGTCAGCAACTTGCGGTAGTGTTAAATAATGCAATATAATTTTTTAACAGAATCAATTTTCAATTCATATATATTCTGAAATATTTGTTACATTCACGGAAGTTTACAAATAGTACATGTACTAATCTTAAGTAAAAACCTTGTAAATAAATGCTACTAAATATATTGTTAATCCTAATAGTAATAATAATCATCCACAACTGTAACAAAACAAACATTAAAAGTTAAAGGAGTAAAATACTAATAATAACAATACAATCATAAGAGTATAATGATAATAATAAAAATAAAATGACAACAATAATAATAATTACAATAATCATAAAAAGAATAATAGTAATTTAGTATCAGTCACTCACATACACCTTTTATTAATGTGATTTATATTATTATCATATTTTATTGTGATTTATATTATACTGTGATTTATAAACTCAAATAGATAATCAAATATATTAATAACGTTGGTTATATAAAATCCTTACACAACAGTAATTATGAAAATATCAGAATATAAAATCATGTTCATACACACATTATGTTACACACACACACACACACACACACACACACACACACACACACACACACACACACACACACACACACACACACACACACACACACACACACACACATATATATATATATACATATATATATATATATATATATATATATATATATATATATATATATATATATATATATATATATATATATATATATATATATATATGTATATATATATATATATATATATATATATATATATATATATATATATATATATATATATATATATATTTATATATATATATTTATTGATAAATGTTGTATATTGCTGGAAATACAACTCTTGTCTGTTTAAGAGTGATCAATATCTTTTTGAAAAAAATAGATCAAATAATATTAAAATACTGATGATTGCCGAATGGCATGAAGCTTCAAGTTACATTATAAAGTTGTATTTTCTCATTTAAAATATTTTAATATATATAAATATATATATATATATATATATATATATATATATATATACTACTGATATATATATATATATATATACTGATATATATATATATATATACTACTGATATATATATATACTACTGATATATATATATACTACTGATATATATATATACTACTGATATATATATATATATATACTGATATATATATATATATATATATATATATATATATATATATATATATATATATATATATATACTGATATATATATATATATATATATATACTACTGATATATATATATATATATATATATATATATATATATATATATTCTACTGGTAACATGTAACCCAGTACAATCTGCTTCATGTCCTGCTGCCTTGTAGGATACGCCTTTTTAGGCAAAGGCTAGGAGATGCCAACTCCGATTTAAAACACCCCCTGCCTTGGGGCTCTTGGTTGAGTGAAGGCTAGAGATGGTGTCTCGATAAAAATACTCATCTTGGGCAGATGTTAAATGCACCCAGCTACTGTCTTGTAGAAGGCCTCCTAGGCAAAGACTTAAGGGGTAAACAGATTCTATCTGTTGACCAGCCTCGCACCCCTTCTTCATCTATTAGGCTGGCGCAGATGTATTTTTAATACATTGTTTCCAGTTTAGGATGTTGAATGCTGGATCTTCTTGACTCAATGCATGGGTTTGCTTGTGTCACTGTTTTTATGACTAGGCAACTCATTCTATTATCTCCTTATGAGGGTACAGCTCTAAAACTCAGTTTTATGGTTCTGAGGCCGGCTGGTAGTCAGGTTTCCCGAACTCTGTGGTAGCTCTCAGAGAGGCTGATTCCATCAACAGCTGAAAAATATCAAAGTATTAACAGTGCCATGTTGCGCATGGATGGTGTCCCTGTTTGTACTTTTGGTGTGCATTGCGGAGGCCACATTTGGAGCCCTTTGTTACGGCTTAGGGTTTATTAGTAGTAATGAGGCAATTGCTTGGGCTATTAAACGGTGTTCTGAGTACTATCTATGCTTTGAGTCAAGTTCTTCAATCTAATTTAAAAATGAATAAAGTACCAAAAACTATAAAACACAAAAAACCATCATCATCACCAAGTTCTCTAAACCTATCATTCACTAATATTCGTGGTCTTCGAAGTAACTTTTCTTCTGTTGAGTCTTATCTCTTGCAAAGTTCACCAGACCTACTTGCTCTTTGTGAGACTAATTTGAGTTCGGCTGTCTCATCTTGTGATCTTAGTGTTGATGGTTATCTTCCTCTGATTCGTAAAGACTCCAATAGCCACATGCTTGGCCTGGGCATTTACATTCGTAAGAATTCACCTGTTTGTCGTGAAACTAGGTTTGAATCCACAGACTATTCTTTCATGTGCTTTCGTTTAGCACCACTTCACGGTATTGCCTTTCTCTTTGTTCTATATCGATCTCCTTCATCTCAAGACTGTACACTTTTTGATGTTATTTCTGATCATATTGACCAAGCCCTCCCTCTTTATCCATCAGCTAATATAGTTGTTGTTGGTGACTTTAATGCTCACCACTCTGAATGGCTTGGCTCTAGTGTCAGTGACTCTGCAGGCATTAAAGCCCACAACTTTTGCCTTTCTCAATCCCTAACTCAAATAGTCAACTTTCCAACTCGCTTTCCTGACAACCCTAATCATTTACCTTCTCTACTCGACTTATGTCTTGTTTCTGATCCTAGTCAGTGCTCAGTTTCTCCACATTCACCCTTAGGTGCTTCTGATCACAGTTTGATCTCTTTAAAACTAATATCTCATTCTTCTTCATCACCTGAATACCCCTACTATCGAACCTCTTACAACTACAGTAAAGCTGACTGGGATTCTTTCCGTGATTTTCTTCGTGATGGCCCTTGGGTAGAAATCTTTCAACTTCCTGTCGACAAATGTGCTTCTTATATAACTTCGTGGATTCAGGCTGGCATGGAATCTTTTATTCCCTCTCGACAATTCCAGGTCAAGCCTCACTCTCCTCCATGGTTTTCCTCACACTGTGCTGCTGCGATTGCCAATCGAAACCGTTACTTCCATATTTATCAGCAAAACAATTCTCCAGAAAACAGACGTCTTTTCATTACTGCTAGAAACAACTGTAAAAAGGTTTTGTCTAACGCCAAAACCCGCTATTCTCAGGTCATGAAATCTCGTATCTCATCTCAAAAATTAGGCTCTCGTGACTTCTGGAGAATCTTTAATAATATCAATAATAAGGGCAAATCTATAATTCCACCTCTCTTGTATGGTTCAGACTTTGTCACCTCACCTAAAGACAAAGCCGAACTGTTTGCTAAAAACTTTTCATCAATATCATCTCTTGATTCCACTAATTGCGTTCTACCTGATATTGCCAACAAACAGGTTGATTCATTGCTTGACATTCATATCACTTCAGCATCTGTATCTAAAGTGATTTCCTGTCTAGACTCTTCTACAGCTTGTGGCCCAGACAACATACCTGCTATTGTCTTGCAGAAGTGTTCTTCAGAGCTGTCGTCTATACTCTCAAAACTATTCAACAAGTGCTTATCAGAGTCTTGTTTTCCAGCCTGCTGGAAAGCCGCATCTGTTATCCCTATCTTCAAAAATTCTGGGGAGCGATCTGATTCGTCTAACTACCGTCCCATAAGTCTTCTTCCTATCATAAGCAAGGTTTTTGAATCTTTAATTAACAAACACTTAATTTCTCATCTTGAATCTAATAACTTACTTTCTGACCATCAATATGGATTTCGATCTTCTCGTTCTACAGCTGATTTGCTAACAGTAATAACTGACAGGTTTTATCGTGCATTAGATGAAGGTGGAGAGGTTAAGGCCATCGCTCTTGACATTTCAAAAGCGTTTGATAAAGTTTGGCATGCTGGTCTTCTCCATAAGCTTTCTTCTTATGGTGTATCCGGCAACATCTTTAAGATCATTGAATCTTTCCTTTCCAATCGTAGCATAAAAGTTGTCCTCGATGGACAACACTCTTCTTCTTATTCTGTAACTTCAGGGGTTCCTCAAGGTTCTATCCTTGGCCCTATACTCTTTTTAATTTACATTAACGATCTTCCAGATATTCTCACATCTAAGGTGGCATTGTTTGCTGATGATACTACCATTTATTCTTGTCGTGATAAGAAACCAACACCCTCTGATTGCCTGGAGGGGGCATTTGAGCTTGAAAAGGATCTCACTTCTGCTACAGCATGGGGCTCACAGTGGCTGGTGAACTTTAATTCAGATAAAACTCAATTTTTTTCAGCCAATCGTTATCGCAATAATTTAGATCTTCCTATATTTATGAACGGTGATGTACTCGATGAGTCACCTACTCTTCATCTTCTAGGATTAACTCTTACTTCCAATCTTTCTTGGAAACCATATATCAAATCGGTTGCAAAATTAGCATCTGCTAAGGTTGCATCTCTTTATCCAGCTTGCCACTTTCCTACTCTGGATTCTATTCTCTACCTCTATAAATCTCAAATCCGGCCTTGTATGGAATACTGTTGCCATATCTGGGGCGGATCTTCTAATGATGCCCTTTCTCTTTTAGACAAGGTGCAAAAACGCATTGTAAACATAGTTGGACCTGCTCTTGCAGCCAACCTTCAACCATTATCACATCGTCGTAATGTTGCTTCTCTTTCTCTTTTCTACAAATACTATAATGGACACTGCTCGAAAGAGCTAGCTTCTCTTGTGCCATCTACTAAAATTCATTCTCGTGTTACTCGTCATTCAATTAAGTGTCATCCTTTTTCTGTGACTGTTCCTAAGTGCCTTAAAAACGCTTATTCGTCTAGTTTTTTTCCTCGAACATCAGCTCTTTGGAATTCGCTTCCTTCATCTTGCTTTCCTGATTCATATAATTTGCAATCTTTTAAATCGTCCGTCAATCGTTATCTTGCTCTACAATCTTCATCTTTTCTCTTACAGTAACTTCCAACTTTAATTAGTGGCTGCTTGCAGCCTTGTTGGAAGCGAAGATGTTTAAAAAAAAAAAAAAAATATATATATATATATATATATATATATATATATATATATATATATATATATATATATATATATATATATATATATATATATATATATATACACTTACATACACACACACACATATATATATACACATATAAATATATACAAACATACACATACACACATACACATCCATGTATACATATACACATACATACATATCCACTCACACTTATTCGCATGCGCTTATTACAAACACTTATACATAGATACACATATCTTTGGATTTATAAACTGTAATTGATTAGAAAGGAATGGTATAAGTTACTCTTAAAAACATAGATTGAATGGAGAGCTTTTAGGTCATAGGGAAAGTTATTCCAAGATTTTATACTTTGGTTTTTTATGGACTTATATCCATAAGTAACAGAACAATGAGTTAGGATTCAGATTGCAAGATTCAGATTATCAGTTGATTAAAGATAGTATCAGTTATTTGCATTTTTTGGGAAGAAATTGTTGAAGGTAAGAGGTAGGTTTTGTGCTGGTGGTTCCAGGCAAACTGGCAATTCAAGAATTAAACAAGGCATGTAGGAAGGCTATTAGGACCAAAGCTTTTTCTAGTTTTAAGACTGGTTTTAATAAGATTAGAGATTTCATTTTCTGTGACAGGATCAATAAAGAATGTATTAGAATTCGGAGAGTTGATCTAGTCAGTAAATTTGGATGTTGAAGGTATGTTTTTGTTTAGAAGTTTGTTTTGGATAGTAACAAAAAAGTTGTTTAATATATTCGATACAGTAGTTTGATCTGTGATAATATTTTCTTTCAATTTATATTTTGAGAGTTAAACTATAGTAGGAAGGTTTTATATTAATGATTTCTTTTATCCGTTTCCAAGTATTCTTAATATTGTTTAAAGTTTTTACTAAAATAAGTTGTGTAAATTTTTTACTAATTTTTAGTAGATTGCTGATTCTGTTTCTATAAAACTTAAATTTAGAAAATAGTTCATTTTTTTAAAAAGTTCATGAAACTATACAATATTTTGTTCTTCTATACCACATAAATACATCATCTGATAAATCTAAAATAAAAAATGTAACGAATAAGTAAATAATTAAGAAAAAAATTACATACAAAAAATAAAAAAAAAGCTGTTGTGATTTACCAAAGTAGTAGTTGTGAAATATTATTATTTTATGTTAGCTTTTACAAAATAATTTATGCTGGAACATCATGATTCCAAAATATTTATAGAAAAGTCATGTAGTAAACAGAGCTAAAGACAAAAAATCAAATTGAGATAAAACAAATTGTATATATGGCAAAATAATTTGTCTTGGTTTTTAGTGAATGTTTAAAAGCAGTGATTTTTAATAATAAAATTACCTATTCATCATTTTTAACAATAGACACCAACGTGCAGGTAAGCCGAATGTCTATCAACTAAAAAGATAAAAAAAAAAAACATCACAGCAACAACACACAACAATAGCACACACCATAAGTTAATATAATATGCATATAACATAACTTAAGTAACATAACATCGTATATAACAGAACATAAGTAACAACATTGCGTAAAATGTTATTAAAGTACGTTAATTATTTTTAGAATAATTAATAATAAAGGCTTAAAAACACCCAGACCTAAAGCAGTAACAGTTGAACACTAAACCTCTGTTATAAGTATATTACTTGGCTGGCAAGGTTGACAAATCTTGCTCTACATGTTTACCAAGTCATAGCACTTTGAAAACATGGAAACAACATAATATAAACATATGTACCAACTATAAACACAATAAATATGTTTGAATATGTATATAAGGTTAAATATATACCTTATATACAAACATTGATAAAACAACTATAAAGCACATATTACCCCATACATATACTTATCATAAAAGCATATATGCAAACAATAAACATGTGCAAACAAAAATTTTAGAAATGACGCGAGAAAATTTTAAAAGATTCAAAGTAAACAAAATAAATATATACAAACAATACTCTTTACCTTTATTTTTTTTTCATAAGAATTGTAATCCTCATGACAAAATTTAACCTTTACATACAATAACATGTGACATGCCATGTCAGTATTGGCACAAAATTTTAATTTATTTTTCTAAATTTTCTAAAAAAAGAGCAAAAATAGTTAATAGCATCACAGAAATTTTAAAGTAGTAATAACCAATTTTATGGAAATAGCATTAGTATAACTTTTTTGTTCCATAAAAAATAATTAGGCCTCATCCATAACCCTATTTTCCTTCTAAAAAATAAAATAATAAAAACTGCTAAAAAAAAATAAAGCTAAAAGAACAACTAACACAAACAAAATGTAAACGATTTAAAAAATTAATAGGAGTGATATCTAATAAAAATGTTATATAAAACTATTTTCTATACTTACTTCAATTATAATATGATCTTAACTATGATTATTTATCTTAGTATGATTCTTCATGTAATATTTCTAAACTAATAAATAATCATTAAATTTCAAAAGGAAAAAAGTTTTAACTGGCTTAAGAGATCTTTCTCCAATGACCGCGTGCATTTTGAGAACGCGCTCTTTCAAAGCCTAGTAACTAATGAAACGACGTTAAATGATAAACGTTTTCTGTAGCAATTATATTAAGATAATTTAAAAAAAAATTTCTATAATTTGATAAAAAAAAAAAAAAATTTTTTTCAGATTTCTTATTGAAATTCTACAAAGACGTCATTTACTAAAACTCTTTGGAATTAAACGCGCTTGAATATATCATTAAGTCTGTAGATTGCGGCGTATATATTAAAGACTTTGAGAGATTGGCTAACATGGAGACAGCAAGCTTTGAGTAAAACAACAAAGTTTGTTTTTCCTGGTATACATTTATTATTTTTATTACTTTGAAAATTCTGCCTAAACATTTTTTTTTATCCTTTTCTTTAAAATGAACAAAACTTGTCTATGCACTTTGGGATCCCTTTAATTGTAAAAAAATCTTTTCTCAATTGAAAACATTCTTACACATTTTTAATTTTTTTTTTTTTTTTGTATTATATTAATAGTCTTAAGAAATCTTTTATCTTAATTTATATATACGAAATCTTTTATCTTAACTTATATATATATATGTATGTTAAAGTATATATATTTATATGTTTATATGTTTAAATATGTGTAAATAATTGTATTTGTATTTATATGTGAATATTTATATATGAATTATTAAAGGATTCTTTTTTATTAAAAATCTGTTTAGACGGTTCTCAATGACAAGATCTTATGATCTGCGAGTATCCGCATTCTTATTGTAATGTTAACAAAATTTGTAATTCTTACTATATGTATTTTATTCATTCTTATATTGTAAAACTTATTTTGAAAAAATAAAAAAAAAATAAAAAATGGTTTTTAATCACGTTGAAAATAAATAACTTCAACACTGTTATCTTTACTAATGTTTATATATTAGCAAAATGCTTTTAAATAAAGTAGCTAATGATTTTCATTAAAGTATCATTAAAAGTTGCATAAATTTTTATTTATATTATTTAATTATATAGGATTTTTTTATGTTATGAAAAATTGTATAAAAATTTTTTTTTTATGTAATGAAAGATTATATCATTTAATTATATAAGATTTTTTTAAGTTATGAAAAAAAAAATTAAAATTTTATAAGCAACAACTTTAAACAGCAACGACCTCTTTAATAGTAAGTGACCAGGCTTGATATTTGACTGGGGCCAGGACTGGGTTTGATAAAATATAAAATATTTTATCAAACCCAGTCCTATAAAATATGGATATAATGATCATCATCATCATCATCATCATCGTCATCATCATCAGGCTTTACCCTTCCTCTTTTATGCTGTTTCTCTAGTATAAACATTCTAGAGAATTTTCTTTTCGTAACTAAAGCTCATACAATATGTAAGGCACTCTCTTTAACTTTTCTTGCTTCTACCACTACCATTTTCTTCTGAAGCTGCTACCTCTCTACATGTTACCTTAATCACTTTATTCTTCTCTAACAAATGTTGTTTAATATGCTGTTTTTTTCTAATCTGCTAAGATTATGCCTCCTTTTCTTGTCTTGTTAGAGTCACACCACACATCCATCTGATCATCTTCTCTTTCGACAACTCACCATATAAATACTAAAGTTTATATAAATGTGAGAGGATATTATATGCCAGCATCTAAATAAATAGCATAACATATGTTTATATCCATAATAAGTATGCATAAAGCGCATCTTGAAAGCTTTTAAGCTGGAATAAAGGCTTTCAAGATGCGCTTTATGCATACATATTAGGCTATATATAAAACATATAAAGGCTAGAAACATATCTCTTAAGAACAAATGTCCTTTTATTATTCCAAGATGCCAATCTAAAAAGGTCATGTCTGATGTTAAGCCCTGTTATTTTCAGTTTTCTAAATCTTGTATCTTACCTCAGATGTTAGTTTCTAGAGACTTTTGGTAAGTCTTCAATAGTATCATTAACTAAAGAAAGTCTAAGATTTAATTTCTAGTTCATGGGTCTGATCTTTTTACTTCTCCTCAGAATAAGGCAGAGTTATTTGCCAAGAAATTTTACTCTAATTTAACTCTTGAATCTAATGGCCATTCTCTTCCTGACAGTTAACCCATTGTTAAACATCCAAATCACTCTGGCTTCCTATGCTAAAGTTATTTCTTAATTAAACACTTTTTCAGTTTCTGCTCCAGATAAGATTTCCATCATAGTCTTAAAATAGTCTTCTCCAGAACTCTCTTCAATTTTTGCTAAACTATTAAAAAGTGCTAAATAAGTGGTTCCAATTTTTCAAAACTCTACCCAAAAAACTATCCTACAATTAGTCTTCACTCTGTTATTTGTTTCTTTGTATAAAGTTTTGAGATTATTATTTTTTTCTAACTATTTTGAGATTAATATTTTTTTCTAACTTTGTATAAAGTTTTTGAGTTTAATATTTCTTTCTAACTGCAGTATTAAAGTTATTCTTGAAGGCTTACACTCTGCTTCATTTCAATCAGCTATAAGGGTACCACAAGGTTTTATCTTTGCTTCTGTATTGTTTTTTATCTTCAATAACAATCTTCACGAAAATTTTACATCTTAAGTGGCTATTTGCTGACAACTCAACTTTATACTTTTGTCTTGACAAAAAATCTTCACTTTTTGATTGCTTAGAACAAGTAGCCGGTTTTTAATCTAATCTCTCTTCTGTAACAGCCTAAAGCTTGCAGTGGCTTGTAGATTTAAACTCTAGACTTAAAATCTACTATTTTTGTTAGAGAACAAAACTCATTTATTTACTGCAAAAAAATATTGCAATATTTTTGGCATTCTTATATAAATGAGTAATCACCCTCATACTCTCAGACAAAGTCTAAAAACACATTGTAAATGTAGTTAGACCTGCTTTATCTGCCAAATTTGAGCCACTCTCCCATTGTTGTAAGGTAGCATATCTTTCTTTTTTCTACAAATACTATCATGGTCAATGCTAAAACGAGCTATTATTTATATTACGATAAACCATAACTCATTTTTACTTGGCTTCTTATTCAACAAATTATATTTCATACTATAAAAGCATTTATTAGTCCAGTTTTTTTCCTTGCACATCAAAAAAACCTTATAACTCTTACTCATCTTCATGTTTTTCTTTTTTATACAACCTACAACTTTTAAAGTCTTCAGTTAACCATTTCCTAGTATTTTAACTTATCCTCTATTTTAAAGTAACTCATAAATTAATAATGGTTGCTTACAATCTTTTGGAAGAAAGTTAGAGTTTAAAAATATATAAATATATGCCAGTATTTAATAAATAGTAAATGTAAGTATAAAGTTATAGTATAAAAAGTATTACGAATTTTTTCTAGCCCCAGGTATTAACACCTGCTAAATCTTATAATTTTGCAGTGAGGGGTCAGGTTTGCAAAAAGTTTTATTTTTTAGCCAGGGACTAGGCCGGGGATGGGGCCCCGGTCACTTTCTACTCTTTAATGAACTTTATTTAAGAATCATTAAAGTTGATTCACTTGAAAAGAAGAAAGATTTATTTTTATTTAATTTTTTGTTATTTTTTTTACAAAGATTTACGAAGTTAAACTTAGTCACTATAATTTTTTTTTAAGGTTCTTTATAGTTAAGTTAAAATAATTTTTCAGCGCATTATTAAAATGTTATTGACAACAAAATTTCTTAACATATTAATAGCCGTGGTCAAGTTTTCAATATGTATATATATATATATATATAATTTTTTTTTTTTAATTCTGAAACATGTCTAGGTTGGCAGTTAGGTCAGCATTGCCAAATGCCAACCCTAATTCTGAGGGTTTTATATATTTATATTTCCAAAGTTTATTTTTTGCACAAGGTAAATAAAACAATTGAGAAATCACATAAATTTTTTCACTTATAAATAAAAAAAGCTTCAGAACTTTTTAAGAAAATTAAAAGATAGAGGTTTTTTCGATGATGTAATATATAACAAACTTTATTTTTCTGGAAAAAAAAAATTTTTTTGTTTTATACTATATATATAACCTAACTGGTTGTCAGAAAGTTTTTCCGTATTTTGTTGACAAAAATAAAAATTAAAATGCAAGATTGGAATTTTTTTTTTATTACTTGATAGACTGCCTGCCCCAACCAAACCCTCAGTTGATGTAGCAGCACTCCATTGCGAGTTAGGCTAAAAGATAGTAGATGTAGCAGCACTCTGTTGCGAGTCAGGCTATTTGTCAGTCGATGTAGCAGCACTCCGTTGCGAGTCAGGCTATTTGTCAGTCGATGTAGCAGCACTTTGTTGCAAGTCAGACTATAAGATAGTCGATGTAGAACACTCCGTGTATGATTTACAGTTAAAAAAATAAAAATAAAAACATTTTATTAAAAAAAATAAAAATGAAAACATTGTTTATACTATTAAAAACATTCAGAATGTTTTTAAAAACGTTCTGGTCAATTAAATTTGCATTTTTGCGGTTTTTTAAAAAAACTATTAATTTGTTATTAAATTAATGGTTTTAACTTTCTGACAACACACAAATATTGGACGAAAGTCAAAAGTAATTAAAAGTGATGTATTTGTTGGCATAAAAATCATTTTTTTCCTTCCATACTCCCAAATGCAACAATCTATAGAACTATATATATATGTATGTATATATATATATATATATATATATATATATATATATATATATATATATATATATATATATATATTTAAACAACTTTAAAATATATTCTACAAAGTAGAGTGCTAAATGTTCTTAAAAGAACAGAGCAATTATAAATTAGTAGAAAATCACTTAACAAAATCTCTTAATGAGGGTACAGCTCAGTTTTATGGTTAAAACTCAGTTTTATGATTCTGAGGCCAGTTGGTGGTCAGGTTTCCGAACTCTGTGGTAGCTCTCAGAGAGGTTGATTCCATCAACAGCTGAAAAATATCAAAGTATTAACAGAGACATGTTGCGCATGGATGGTGTCCCTGTATGTACTTTTGGTGTGCATTGTTAAGGCCACATTTGGAGACCTCTGTTACAGCTTAGGGTTTATTAGTAGTAATGAGGCAATTGCTCGGGCTATTAAACAGTGTTCTGAGTAGGGGAGACCGGGGCTAGTTGGCCGCAGGGCTAAGTTGACGAACTGCATTTATCTTTAGAGCCTTTCATCAGAAAGTGACAAAAATTACTCAGAAACTTCCTTATTGACCATTTCATCATTCACTGTAGTATTGTCAGGATTCGCGCATGCGCATGGGAGATATTGAGATTTATGCGTTTTTTCTACAAAAACGTAACTTTTAGAACATTGCTTCCTTTTTACTTTACAAGGAAAATATTTAGTCGTAAGAAAAAAAATTTATTGTAAAAGTTCCAGTCACAATTGGTTTACTATATCCAGTCAGACTACTTTTTCAAAGCTGCCGTTTTTCAGGATCTATAGACTGTTTATTAAAAAAAAAGCTTTCGGGGTAAGTTGGCAAATTTTTCATGGGGTAAGTTGGCTCATAGCATTTACTATAGAAAAAAATATTTATTTTTATAAAATTTTTTTTTTTTTTTTTAATTTTTAACAATATTGAAAATATTTATTCTTACAAAAAAATTTAAAAAAAACTTTTTTTTAGTTTTTTTTTCCACAGATAAAAGGTGGGCTACTGTTTGGCTTTTATACGGACAAAATTTGGTACCAGCTAAAAGTAATATTAAATTTTCGGATAAAATTGTTGCAAAAATTAATTTAAAAAAAAATTCTATTAACTTTGCACTTAATAGTGCATTAATAATCATTTTCATAGTTTGCGCCAACTTACCCCAAGGTAGGGTAAGTTAACGCAAATTTTTTTTTTTTTTAAGGGCCCGGAAAGGCCCCAAGAATTTTTTTTTGTAAATGAATGCAAATTTTATAAGATACCCTAATCCATACTCTTTAAGACTACACTTTAATATTTTTAAAAAAATGTACTGTTAGGGCTACAGAGCTCATAGAGCTCTAAACTTATCATTCACTAATATTCATGGTCTTCGAAGTAACTTTTCTTCTGTTGAGTCTTATCTCTTGCAATGTTCAACAGACCTACTTGCTCTTTGTGAGACTAATTTGAGTTCAGCTGTCTCATCTTGCGATCTTAGTGTTGATGGTTATCTTCCTTTATTTTGTAACTACTCCAATAGTCACATGCTTGGCCTGGGCATTTACATTCGTAAGAATTCACCCATTTGTCGGAAAATTAGGTTTAAATCCACAGACTATTCTTTTATGTGCTTTCGTTTAGCACCACTTCACTCTTTTTTATTGTGCATTAGATAAAGGTGAAGAGGTTAAGGCCATTGACATTTCAAAAGCTTTTGATAAATTTTGGCATGCTGGTCTTCTGCATAGGTTTTCTTCTTATGGTGTATTTGGCAACATCTTTAAGATTATTGAATCCTTCCTTTCCGATCGTAGTATAAAAGTTGTCCTCAATGGACAGCACTCTTCTTCTTACTCTGTAACTTCAAGGGTTCCTCAAGGTTCAATCTTTGGCCCTCTTTTTAATTTACGTTAACGATTTTCCAGATATTTTGGGTTTGAGCTCAAAATCTCAAATCCGGCCTTGTACGGAATACTGTTGCCATACCTGGAGTGTATCTTCTAATGATGCCCTTTCTTTTTTAGACAACGTACAAAAGCACATTGTAAACATAGTTGGACCTGCTCTTGCAACCAACCTCCAACCATAATCACATCATCATAATGTTGCTTCTCTTTCCCTTTTCTACAAATACTATAATGGGCACTGCTCTAAAGAGCTAGCTTCTCCTGTGCCATCTACTAAAATTCATTGGCATTACTCATCATTCAATTAAGCCTCATCCTTTTTCTGTGACTGTTCCTAAGTGCTCCAAAAATGCTTATTCGTCTAGTTTTTTTCCTCGAAGATCAGCTCTTTGGAATTCGCTTCCTTCATCTTGCTTTCCTGATTCATACAATTTGCAATCCTTAAAGTCGTCTGTCAATCCTTATCTTGCTCTACAATCTTCATCTTTTGTCTTCCAGTAACTTCCAAATTTAATTAGTGGTTGCTTGCAGCCTTGTTGGAAGCAAAAATATTAAAAAAAAAAAAAATTTTATACTACGATCGGAAAGGAAGGATTCAATAATCTTAAAGATGTTGCCAAATACACCATAAGAAGAAAACCTATGCAGAAGACCAGCATGCCAAAATTTATCAAAAGCTTTTGAAATGTCAATGGCCTTAACCTCTTCACCTTTATCTAATGCACAATAAAAAAGAGTGAAGTGGTGCTAAACGAAAGCACATAAAAGAATAGTCTGTGGATTTAAACCTAATTTTCCGACAAATGGGTGAATTCTTACGAATGTAAATGCCCAGGCCAAGCATGTGACTATTGGAGTAGTTACAAAATAAAGGAAGATAACCATCAACACTAAGATCGCAAGATGAGACAGCTGAACTCAAATTAGTCTCACAAAGAGCAAGTAGGTCTGTTGAACATTGCAAGAGATAAGACTCAACAGAAGAAAAGTTACTTCGAAGACCATGAATATTAGTGAATGATAAGTTTAGAGCTCTATGAGCTCTGTAGCCCTAACAGTACATTTTTTTAAAAATATTAAAGTGTAGTCTTAAAGAGTATGGATTAGGGTATCTTATAAAATTTGCATTCATTTACAAAAAAAAATTCTTGGGGCCTTTCCGGGCCCTTAAAAAAAAAAAAAATTTGCGTTAACTTACCCTACCTTGGGGTAAGTTGGCGCAAACTATGAAAATGATTATTAATGCACTATTAAGTGCAAAGTTAATAGAATTTTTTTTTAAATTAATTTTTGCAACAATTTTATCCGAAAATTTAATATTACTTTTAGCTGGTACCAAATTTTGTCCGTATAAAAGCCAAACAGTAGCCCACCTTTTATCTGTGGAAAAAAAAACTAAAAAAAAGTTTTTTTTAAATTTTTTTGTAAGAATAAATATTTTCAATATTGTTAAAAATTAAAAAAAAAAAAAAAATTTTATAAAAATAAATATTTTTTTCTATAGTAAATGCTATGAGCCAACTTACCCCATGAAAAATTTGCCAACTTACCCCGAAAGCTTTTTTTTTAATAAACAGTCTATAGATCCTGAAAAACGGCAGCTTTGAAAAAGTAGTCTGACTGGATATAGTAAACCAATTGTGACTGGAACTTTTACAATAAATTTTTTTTCTTACGACTAAATATTTTCCTTGTAAAGTAAAAAGGAAGCAATGTTCTAAAAGTTACGTTTTTGTAGAAAAAACGCATAAATCTCAATATCTCCCATGCGCATGCGCGAATCCTGACAATACTACAGTGAATGATGAAATGGTCAATAAGGAAGTTTCTGAGTAATTTTTGTCACTTTCTGATGAAAGGCTCTAAAGATAAATGCAGTTCGTCAACTTAGCCCTGCGGCCAACTAGCCCCGGTCTCCCCTACTCAGAACACTGTTTAATAGCCCGAGCAATTGCCTCATTACTACTAATAAACCCTAAGCTGTAACAGAGGTCTCCAAATGTGGCCTTAACAATGCACACCAAAAGTACATACAGGGACACCATCCATGCGCAACATGTCTCTGTTAATACTTTGATATTTTTCAGCTGTTGATGGAATCAACCTCTCTGAGAGCTACCACAGAGTTCGGAAACCTGACCACCAACTGGCCTCAGAATCATAAAACTGAGTTTTAACCATAAAACTGAGCTGTACCCTCATTAAGAGATAATATAATGAGTTGCCTGGTCATAAAAACAGAGACATAAGCAAAACCCATGCATTGAGTCAAGAAGATCCATCATTCAACATCCTAAACTGAAAACAATGTATTAAAAATACATCTGTGCCAGCCTAATAGATGAAAAAGGGGTGTGAGGCTGGTCAACAGATAGAATCTGTTTACCCCTTAAGTCTTTGCCTAAGAGGCCTACTGCAAGACAGTAGCCAGATGCATTTAACATCTGCCCAAGATCTCTTGCCTTTACTCATCTCAGAGCCCCAAGGCAGGGGGTGTTTTAAGTCAAACTATTAGTATAACTAACATAACTAACAAATCAAAAAATTATATTAAGAAAAAAACAGAAATAAAAGAAAAATATGATATATTACTAACTAAATTGAATATAAAAAATACTCCTAGAATAAATCCTCTGAATCAAGTTGTATAGCCTGCTATACTTAATTTAACTAATGTTATTTTGGATGAAGCAACAACTGAGTTACTTAATCTAGGTCCAAAGTTTGTGCCATTACAGAAGAAAATCCCTTATATGGACATTATAGCAAATGTTGAAATGTGCGCTTTGCAACTTAAAATAGGATAAATCAACACAGGCAAAATCTCTAAGACAAAACTGTTCTAAAATTTTGACAAATTTGTTAAAACTAAGATTAAAAGATAATTTAACTAAACAACATATTTCTATAAGAAAATTAAAGATGGATTTGGATATTAGGGTTTATCCTGTTGATAAAGGCACAGGTTTTGCATTACTATACGAAAGGGATAAATTAGAAGAATAAATTAAAAATAGCAGAGTTATTGATCATGACCCAACACCCACACATACTACCAAATTTCAAAAACAATTTTGTAAATTAAGAAAAGAGGGTAAGTTAGACACAACTATGTATTTTAAAATGTATCCATCAGGTTGCGTACCACCTAGAATATATGGAATAATTAAAGCGCACAAACCCAAAAAAGATTAACCAATGCATCCTGTTGTATCAACAATCAACACACCACCACATGGAACCTCTAAATACCTTGCTAATATCATTCAACCAACACTAAACAAAAACAGACTTATTAATTCAAATAATTTTGTTAATGAAGCCAGATATGTTTGTTCTTAATGGTTGTTGTTGCGGAAGCGTCTCTACAAAATTTAGAAAAAGAAGCACTTATTATGGCTACTATTTAAACATGTGTACCAAAAACTCATGAGATATGTAGACGATTGTCACGCTCGCTTTAACTTAATAAAACAACAACAAATGTTTCTAAATATCCTAATCAAACAAAATCCTGCCATAAAATACACTGTTGAACTCGAAAACCACCAAAAACAACTTAATTTTCTAGATATTAATATTAAAATGCATGGAGCTTATGAATTTTAAATACATCAAAAAGTAGCAATAAATGATATTCAACTTAAACTAAATTTAAATATCAATCCTAATATTATCACTGGCGTATTTAAAGAATTTTTATGCCGTGCAAAAAGAATATGTTCTCAAAAATACCTCCAACAGGAAATTGATTTTTTTAATAAAAATATTTGTTGAAAACGGGCATGACAAGAACGATTTAACTAATATCACTAGAGACTATATAAAAGTAGATGAGAAAAACACAAATTATCAACCAACTGAAAACCAACCATTTATAAAGCTACCATGGATACCAATTGTTGGCCCCAAACTTAGAAACGAAATTAAAAAACAAAACATAAAAATTATATTTACATCAACTCCAAATTTAAACAATATATTCTGTAACAATAAAACAAAACTTCCTCCAAATACAAATCCAGGGGTCTACCAAATAAAATGTTTATGCAACTCTATATACATTGGTGAAACCAAAAAGAAAATTATATCAAAATGTATTGAGCACCAGAAAAATAGTAAAAAAGGAAAATGGGCCAGTTCTGGTGCTACTGAGCATTCCAAATCATTCCAAGGTACGTTTTGTTGGTTAAACCCAAAAACCATATCAATAGCTCCAGAAAATCATATTCGGAAAATTCAAGAATCCCTGGAAATAAACAAAGCTGAAGTTTGACAAGCGTTAGGAAGTGGCGAAAATGTTCTTAATAGAGATGATAGTGATAATGTCACAACAAAAGCTTGGTGGCCATTTTTTATTAGATTATCTGACGTCAACATTTAATCCTATTTTGTATTTTCTCATGCTTTTTAATGTTATCTTTTTAATATTTGTTTTTATTAATATAACAATTTTCTTTGTAACAATTTTTATTATACCTGATGGCACTGACCACAATAGATCAGCAAAATATTGAATAATATATATTGAAATAAAAACAAATATGTATATTTTTTTTAAAGTTTATACGCAGCCATATTTATTGAATTTTAATTAAACAAAAGATTAAAACATGATTAAAAAAATATCTGCATATTAAAAAAAAAAATTATTTTCAAAATTGTTTAAAAAGATATTTGATTTTCAAAAAATATATACATGTTTTATTTCTTTAATAATGTGACTTTCTGAACATTGCCTAAAAAAGTCAGACAAAATATTGTCTTTTAAATTTTAAACCACTAGAGTTCTGGAGTACCAAAATTTCTATGGACTTCTAAGGGTAACTTATTTGGTTAAAAATAAATACTCCCAGACTTAATGATATAAACTAATTTTTATAATTGTTTAATTTTTATCAATTTGTGTTAATCATCTTTTTACTTAAGTTATTGTCACTTAAATTTATATATAATAAAATTGCTTATGAATTTAACTATTTGTTTTGATCCCAATAGCTTTTTTTTCTCATATCAGTTAATAACATGTATTAATTTTATTGTTGTCATGACAACATGTAATATTGTATTTATTTTGTTTCTGACAATTCTTTACTATCAAATTAATTTTGTTTTTGGCACAATACAGTAGCATGTATATGTTTAGAGATGCTATTTTTTTTTGTTTTCAAGTCATAACTTTACACAAACTTTCTTAAATAAGCGGAAATTTTTACCAAATGCGCTTTATATTTATTTCAACTCAAAATACAAATCACAATAATCGTAAAACTTAAAAGTTATTTTAAAGTTATTTGTTTTTTTGAAAAGTCTTCTGAGACAAAGTTTAGAAACAGTATCATCCCCTGCAATTAAATCAGAATTTTGTAAAGAAAAAGAAAATTAATGTATTTAAAATATTTAAAATCACAAAAAAATTATAGAACCCAGATTTCAATCCTATTGAGTATCTTTGGGTGTATATTGACCAACTATTAGTTCGTAGAAATTCAAAAAGCAAAGAAAAGTTATGGTCTTTGAATAAAAAATGTTTATATAACATTCCTCAGGATGTCTTATTAATTTAGTTGATTCAATGCCTTGTTGCTGAAATGTTGTTTTAAAAACAAATGGATATGCCAACAAATACTAAATGTCTTATTGTAATCATTTTATTGAAAAATTTTAATGTTATAAGTTTTAGTAAAAAATTTTTTTACTAAAACATAAAATTAAACTATAAAATATTAATCAAAATTAATTGTTTCTAAATTTTTGCACGAAAACTATTTAAAAAACAATTAAATTTAAATTATTAAATTTAAACAATTAAATTTAAACAATTTATTTAATTTAAATTTTTATTTTATTATTATCATTATTAAATTATTTTATTATTTTATTATTATTATTAAATTTAAATTAATTAAATTTAAACAATTAAATTTAAATTAATTATTAAGTTTTACAATTTTTTTGTAATTTGAATTTTGAATTGAAATAATATTAAACACATTGGTTAAAAAAGTCAGCTTAATTGAGTTTGTGAAAAGTTATGCATTAAAAACCGAAAAAAAAGTTAGCATTTTTGAACATTTCTACGCTACTGTATACGTGGTTTACGATGTATATTATTCTAATCAAAATGTATCAATTATGTACATATCTATTTTTATTCAAAAAAAAAAGTATTAATTATGTACATATCTATTTTTATTCAAAAAAAAACTTTCTGTCAATGGTTCAAAAATGTGTTTTCTTTATATGTATGCCATAAAAAACAAAGTAGACAAAAAGTTATTAATGCATACTTATTAAAACAGTTAATTTTTAAGTTTAAATAACAGTCATTTAAAAAGTTATAAAATGTGTGATTTCCTAATTTCGAAAGTTAATTATACCTTGAACTTTACTATTAAATTTTTTTTTTATATTGTTTTTTGATATTTTGTATTATCATATTTTAAAAATTATTTTTTATATCTTCATATTTTTAAAATATATTTGAGTTGAAAAAAAAAGCGTTAGCGTTTCTTCATTAATTTATTTTAATCCAATTATTTTGTTCTATTACATCACATGGTGTTTGCTGCTTTCCATGATACATTACTTTAAAATAATACACAATGTCAATGATTGAAAAATTATTCTATATATTAAGTCACATTTGTTCAATGATTTTAAGTTTGTTTAATGATTATTATGATTTTCGAAGGTTATATTGATATTTAAGAATTAAGCATAGCCAACCTGATAAAGTTATGGAATTACAGTATAACTCATAAATATTTTTATAATTCTTTTTTTTCTAATTCTAACTTTTTTTACATTGTATTTTTATTACTTTTTTTTTTTAATTTCTTACTGAACTTTGTTAACTTAAGTAACAGATTTATTTCTAAAGGTTGTGAAGTCTTTGCATCAAGCCTTCTTCTGATTTTAATATCATGTAGTTGAATAAAATTTTTATGAAATTATTTATTTAGTCAGAGCACCGACGTGAAAAAAAACGAAAGCATGATGATAAAAAAGAGTCGTTTATACCAATACCTAAGTTAACATTAAAAATGGGACCTGAAATGATATCCGAATCAACGCCCTCAAAGTTGTGAGTACTTTAAAAATTTTCGTTTTAAGCTAAGTGACTCATTCAATTTAAAGTCAACAAATTTTTTTATTAAAATTTTGTTCTTTATTTAGTTTTATATTTGAACTTTTATTTTTATATTAGAGTTAATTGTTATGCAAGGATTAACTTAGAATGACTTAGAGGATTAACTTAGTTAACTTAAACTTACCCAATAGGTAATTTAAAACAAGCAAACAGTAACACATCAAGCAATTACTGCAATCATATTAGTAAACATGACTAGCACAATCAGAAATTGAATCACTTGTTACTGAACAATACTTTATGCAGGTGTTATAAATATTTGATTGAAATAATAACTATTACATGCCAAATTATAATTGAAATAGAAGTTAACTTAATATAAACAATTATGCTCTAAAAATTTCAAATTAATCAAGTTTTGAATTGTTGCTGATGGTCCACAATGATTTAAAAATCATCCAAAGAGAAATTATAAAAAATCATTCAGTCAGAATAAGGTATTTGTGCTAATATAAAGCATTTAAAAGGGCAAATAATAAATTCAAGACTATTTAAAAATCAGATTCTTATTTTCTTCCTTTGTTTCAAACTTTTAAAATTAACTTTTATTTACAACTTTGTTGCCAAAAACATCTTTAAATTTTAAATAAGCAAACAAAATTTTAATTAGACTTGTCTTAACATTTTGTTTTGTTAAAGGTAAACTATAACTTTACATACTCAAATAGCTAACAGTTTTTCAAGAATTATTTTTTTCTAATAAATAGTAATAAAAATATGGTATATATATATACATATATATATATATATATATATATATATATATATATATATATATATATATATATACATACATACATACATAAATACATACATACATACATACATACATACATACATACATACATACATACATACATACATACATACATACATACATACATACATACATATACATATACATATATATATATATATATATATATATATATATATATATATATATATATATATATATATATATATATACATATATATATATATATATATAACCTAATAAAAAAATTTTTTAAAATCATCTATTATTATTTAAATTTTGACCACAGCTTCTATAAAATCCTCATTTTACAAAAATCTCCTCTGAAATCCTCTGTTATCCTCTAAAATGTTGGAAATGTGATCAGATCTCCTCTATAACTTTTATTTTTTCATTTCTTGATGGTAGTATAAAGCTCAAAATTCCTGGTCTGCGAAACTGGGTAATGACTAAACATGCAATTGGACTCATAAAATCAGTAGGGCAGCCATTTAGATCCCCTGAAAGAATTATTAGTAGTTTGTTGCCCATTGTACAGCAAGTTATGGCTAACTCTATAAGTTGTGCAAGTTGATAATATGCATTGCGCTGGCCACTTTTAGACCATACCGGGATATATTCACATATTACTAGACAAGAGAAGTATCCTTGGGATGGTATTTTGGGTATACACAACCAATTGTTAGTTCAATTTCTTGTTTAGACACCAAGACTCATATTCGATTATTAATTTTATTTGTTCTATCCTATGTGAGAATTTCATGTTTATGAATATAATAGTACCACCATCTATGTGATCCTGACATTCAGTGCTTATGAAAATGTATTTATTATTGGGAAAGAATAGTTTGCTTGCCACTAGGGTTTAGCCAAGTTTCGTTTAGACAGGCAATGTAGATCTTTGAATCTGTAAGAAATTGATTCAAAATTTTGATTTTGTTACAGAGTGTGTGCATATTAGTCATGCAGATGGTTGGTAAGCTAGTGGTGTTGATGCTAGAGCTAATTGGCTGGCATGGAGCAAAGAGTTAAGACACCATGCATCTTGATTATTGCTCCATTGCAGATACCACAGTGAAAGCATCAGGGTTATCAATATAAAGACGCTTGGAAAAATAACGTCATTATTAGCGAGGTCTATAACTGTTGGGACCTCTGTGATGCAGGGTAACATTGCTGGCGGTAACAACTGCTACAGAGACTGCTTCAGAGATATCAAATATTATTATATTTTTATAATATTTGGTATCCTTGAAGCAGTCTCTTCAAACTGCTTCAAGGATACCAAATATTATTATTGTTTGGTATATTATTATAAAAGCTTAGCTGTTTGGTTTAACAAGTACTAAATAAAAACAAGATAAATAAAAGCCACTTTATATGGAACTCTGAGTTTCATGCCTGTCAATAATCATCAATGTTAAAAATGACTTTAAAAAATATTAGCCTGGATGGATCAATTTAGTTTTAAAAAATATTCAAAAAACGCACAAAAATGTTTTTTGCTCAAGCTAGATGGTCTGAATCCACCATTGGGGTCAAGTCTGAATCCACCATTGGTCTGAATCCACTATTGGGGTGCCGTGAGATTCTTATGTTTTTGAAAAAAAAATTTAAGCTCAGGAAAAAGTGTGTTTTTGTGCAGAATTAAATTTCAAGGTAGGTTTGCTATGGACCACTTTTTGATTAGAAAATGTATTGATATTCAAATTTTCACATTTTGACATTACCTTGGGGAAAGTAATAATATTTTTCTAAAGTTTTTTTTTATATAATACAGATATCAATCTCTATTTTAAAATAAAAACGATAGTTAAAGCAGAATTGCTTTTGTGATAAAAACATGAAAAATTGAGTTGTTTTGCTAAAAATTAATTTCATATTTAAACAATACAATTAAACTTTTTAAGAATTTTTCCTTTACTTAATGGATTTATTAGTGAAGTAAAAAAAAAATGATTGAATTTCCAATTTATTCATATAATAAATAAACTTGATTTCATAGTTTTTGCTTTTTTTTTTTGCCATTGCAGAACGTCAATTAACCTTTTTTATGGACAAATTTGAAGACTTTTTTTACAGTAAATTTTATTCTCCTTAATATTGATACACTCTTTATTGAGTGTATCAATATTAAGGAGAATAAAATGTAAGGTGTAAGAAAATGCTTAGAAACCCACAATATACACAAAAGATTGGCTATGTAGTGAGCCACCTAAAATAAAAAACAGGACATCCTATTTTTTAGTCCTAGGGCAGGTCCTTGTACCTATTTCAAGATTTTTTTTTTTCAGGCAACACTATTTAATTTTAAATTTTTAGGCTATTTATTTTTTCAACTTATTCAACTATAAAATATTTTACAATTTTTTAAAATTGTGTAATTTTTATTCTAAAAATTTAATGTTTTTTTCTAAAAATAAAATATGGAGTTTTTTCTAAAAATTAAAATGGACTTTTTTTCTAAAAATTAAATGGACTTTTTTTCTAAAAATTAAATGGACTTTTTTTCTAAAATTAAATGGACTTTTTTACTAAAAATTAAATATAAAGTGTTATTAAAATTCAACAAAACAATTAACTTGTTTGAAATTATTTTTTTAAATAACTTCTACTTAATACTTTTGGGCAATTTTAAGATTGTTATTGGGAATCCTTTTAAAATAATTATTGGGAATCCTTTTAAAATTATTACTGGGAATCCTTTTAAAATTATTATTGGGAATCCTTTTAAAATTATTATTGGGAATCCTTTTAAAATAGTTATTGGAAATCCTTATAAAATTCTTCACACAAAAAAGCTTCTCTTTTTAAAATTTGATTAAAACAGAAAAAAATGTCACTGTCAACAATATTTGTTTGTACAAAAGATCATATAATCCTTTAATTCATTTGGCTCTTCTTAATATGTCTTTAATTTTTTTATTTGTCTTTAAGAAACTGTGATTTACAAATTGATTCATTATACTCTAATTGAGGTCAGACTAGAGCTGAAAAAATTTTTTTAAATGAATAAAATCTGGATAAATGAAAATGTACTTTTTGTTAGATCTATAATTTGTGTTGCTTTGTTAACTTCAATAGTTGTGTGCTTTACAAAAAAAGTTTGAGTCTATGAGAACACCTCGTTCTTTGTAGATTTATTGATTACTCTTGTTTAAACTCTAAAGATTTCTGTAATTTAAAAAAAATTTCAAGATGGCTAATTTCATTCAAACAATAGCAATTTGTTATTCTCAATTGCAAAATTTAACCCTTGTTATTTTTAAATGTTTTTTAAGTCGTCAGAATGTTTTGAGTGTTTTTTATTTAAGGGGTATTATGTTTTAAATTTTTGAAACATCTTGATTTATTATTTTATGATTAGGGTTATCAAGTCAGAAGTTGTATCACCCGTGGTTTTAGTTCCTCCAGCTAAAAAGACTAAGAAACAAAAAGAAACTAAACCAGCTGCTGGCTTCTATGCAGAAACAATAACAAACACATCGGTTATTTTCTTTTTTTGTTGTTGATAAATTTTTTTTTTTTTTTTTTTGAAATTAATGCATATTTTAATGGATGAATATTACTATAAGTAAGTTAACTTCTCAATTTTCTTTAAATATAAAAAGCAACATTTTTCAGAAACAAAAAAAGCATGTTTAAAAATCATTTACTTTTTGTAAATAAAATTAGTTTAAATTTGTGTTTAAAAAAACTCTTTTTTGTTGTTGTTGTTGTTACTGTGGGCCTGAAAGCCCTAATGTATTGTTTCCTTAATTTTAAATACTTGCACAATGCCTTTATCTTTTTCTTATATATTGGAGGTTTATCTTGGGAAACATTGAACTTAAAAATAAAACCCAAATTAATCACATAACATATTTAAAAAAATTTAATTTACTATTATTTAATATCATATTATATCATTATTTAATTTAGGATTTAATATTTCAAAATGACTATATGACTCACTTTTTTATATATAAATATTTTAGGCAGTATATGAATTAGGGTGATGACTTTTATACAACCTCGTTTCCCTGTATCATAATTTGATGAGCTTTCATTTAAGATTAAATAAAGTATTACATTCAAGGCAATTTGATAAAAAACCTCATGCACAAAATGATTTTAAGAATTTTATTAGGTTTTTGGCCAAATTTTTGAAGTCACTGTAAGCAGGTACATATATATATATATATATATATATATATATATATATATATATATATATATATATATATATATTTAATTTTTCTTTTTTTTTTTTTTTTTTTTTTCGCTTCCAACAAGGCTGCAAGCAGCCACTAATTAAAGTTGGAAGTTACTGTAAGAGAAAAGATGAAGGTTGTAGAGCAAGATAACGATTGACAGATGATTTAAAAGATTGCAAATTATATGAATCAGGAAAGCAAGAAGAAGGAAGGGAATTCCAAAGAACTGATGTTCGAGGAAAAAAACTAGACGAATAAGTGTTTTTGGAGCACTTAGGAACAGTCACAGAAAAAGGATGACACTTAATTGAATGACGAGTAACACGAGAATGAATTTTAGTAGATGGCACAAGAGACGCTAGCTCTTTAGAGCAGTGCCCATTATAGTATTTGTAGAAAAGAGAAAGAGAATATATATATATATATATATATATATAAATATATATATATAAATATATATATATATATAAATATATATATATATATAAATATATATATATATATATATATATAAATATATATATATATATATATATATATAAATATATATATATATATATAAATATATATATATATATAAATATATATATATATATAATATATATATATATATATATATATATATATATATATATATATATATATATATATATATATATATATATATATATATACAGGCCTTGTTATCAGATTTCGCTGCGTAGCGAAAACGCGTAGCGCATTTCTAAGTAACTAAACTCAGCAAATATATTTTGCATCGTTAGAAGTTATATTGCGTCACTAGCCTCTTTTCAAGTACCGCATTGTAATTAAAGTTATTTTATTAACGCGTTAAAAATCATACAAACAGTTTGTTTTTTTCTCACTATAACAAAAGTTACAAATAAAATCTAAGTTCTTATTAAAAAAATCATTTTTATTATTTTTTTCAAATATGAACTAAATTTTATTTTGAAAAAAATATTTTTTTCATGAAACGTAAAATATTTGTTTATTTTCTTATGATTTTATATTTGGTTTTTGGTTATTTTATTAACTGTTAATACATTTTTTCTTATTTAATTTGTGAACTCTTTTTAATAATGTTTTTAAACAATAAAGTTTTTTTTTGTTATTTATCAGTTACCGATAACATATTCGTGATCATAATTTATTTTCATAAATTAAATGAACGTCATTAAAACTTTACGTTATTGAATTAACAATAAACAAAATATCTTATTAATAAAATATTTACATCAAAATAAATCGTGCATTTTTTAAACTTATTATGACTAAAAATAATTTTTATATTTAAAAGGAATTTATATATTTAATTCCTTAATATAAAACTTAAAACACTTTTTTTTTTAACTAATTTTTAATAACAAAAAAAAAAAATTATGAAACAAACTGTTTCTTTAACAAAAAAATCTATTATTTTACAATTGAGGTTAAATTTACTTACGACTTTATTTCTTCTGAACGTTTAACGTAATCAAACACGTTAACGGTAATCAAAAGATAATTTAAATATTCTAAAACATATAAGTTTTTGCGTAGCGCAAAACTGCTGAACGCGTAGGCAAATCGCCTTTTCGCAAGCAAAATGCGAGCTGCGTAGCGCTTCTTAACAAGGCCTGTATATATATATATATATATATATATATATATATATATATATATATATATATATATATATATATATATATATATATATATATATATATATATATATATATATATATATATATATATATATATATATATATATATTAGGGCTGTCCAAAAAAATTTTTTTTTCAGATTTGATTGCATAGTTGTTTATTTTGTGCCATTTGACATAGTAATTAACTGTGCAAAAAATCTTTCCAATCAGATAATGTTTAGGGGGTGCTCAATGACCATAAAGTTTTACGAAAAATGTGAAAAACATGGAAAAAGTAACAAAGTTCCACAAATTTCTAAAACCCAGTTAATTAGATTTTTCAGATTTGATCAGTTTTAATTATCTCTAAATATTAAATTCTGAATACAAATTACAATCCACATCCACTTTAGACTGGTTTATTAGCAGAGAAATTAATGAAATAAAATACTGCAATACGACTAAAGTTCTGCAGTTTTTGTTATATCAGAATTTTTCCAAAATAAAACACTAGGATTTTTGACTCTTTGTCATTGATTAAAATACGAATTATAAACAAAAAAACATATGAGCAATTAACATTTAATTATCGTAATGTTATAGTTCGTGCAATGTTAATGCTAGCGAGGACTATAACTCTTCAGAGTACACTTTCTGGCATCTGGCACTCGCTTTCTGTGATCCTCAACCACCTGAATTAACCTCTGCATTTCAGATTCATTCCTTGTAATCGATTCATTAAACATCGACATTAAAGCCACAGATCGTTCGGCAGCATCATTTACTACTTTCAATGAATATACTAAATTTTTTCCTTTTTGGTATTCTGGGGAATCATTCCAGGTAGCTGGATCGTTGTTGAACAGAAAATCAATATCAACCTTCATTGACCGCAACGCACTTGCTGAAACTGATGTCACCAGCATGTCCAGAGATTTCTTCTCTAGACTTTCAATGTTCTTTAATTTGATCAACCTTTCAGACCAGTTCTCACCGTGAAATTTCATGTTGGAAATCATTTTTCGCTTCTCTTCCGTTTGAAGTTTGTTTGAAAACAAAGCTAGTGGGACCAATTCTGGTGAAAGGTACCACAAATGGTTTTGAAAGTTCTTGACTGCTGCTTCGGAAATCGTTTTATTCACAACTGCAAACTGCTTAAGTTGCTGAAACAGAAACAAGTCATTAACTGGAGCATCGCTGGCATTTGTGCATGATATCCAAGATTTTACATAAACCAGACTAGCAAATAAGCAAAATTCACAGAGATTTTTTTCCTCTTTTGTGGTCAACTTGAACTCTTCACGAAATAAATAAATCTTAAAACAATAAATAACCTTGGCCATCCAGCGAGCCATGTGATAAGCACCAGGGATCTTGAAATGATAATTTTTCTCTTCTTGATCAGGCAGTTTTCCAAGTATTAACAGACAGAGATCCATGATTTCTTTGTAGTCATCCCTTGGCATTTTAACATGCAGGTTTTCTTTGAGGAATGCAATCACTTCATTTTGTAGTTCTTGCACCAGGGGTATTTTCATTCGAATGTCATCCAGAGGTTTAAAATTTCCTTGATTAACTTTGGGCCAATATTGCTGAAATCTCTGGAAAAGAGGTATGTTGGGACCAGATGATGGTCCAAATAGTGATCCAAACACTCCTGCTACTATGATCTCATGAACATGGTGTCTGCAAGCGAAATATAACAAATTTCTACCTATATGTTTCTCTAGAACTACACATGCACCATTTTTGGAGCCAGTGTTAGAGGCTGTAGTATCAAAACTCATTCCAATAACATCACCAATTATGTCCCAGAAATTAGGCAGATGAATAACTGCTTTTGCTTGGGCTTCTCCAGTTCCAGCTGATAGTTTTGCTATTCCAAGTATTTTGTCAACATTGTGACCTGTCACACCTACAGATAGCCGGTCAACATTTGCTTTAGGGGCTGCAGAATTTGTACGATCTATCATCAGTTTGCCATCCCAGTGGACGATTAATGGTGGTTTGTCCAAATCCCAGAATTCAGTTCGAACAGTGGCTTCAATATTTGATCGATGATAGGTTCGTTTTCTACGGACTGTTGAACGTGACAATGATCCATCATCGAGGTTCTGTCCACCAGCCCTTGCAATTGCTGCTGCTAGTATAGTAAATTTTGTGTCAGATAGATTAATTCTGTCTAATGTTGATGAAACATCAGGCGAGTCAAGAATTGTATCTAAGATACATTGTCGTTTTGGAGTACTTGCTAAACTTGATTCAGCTGACCCTGAAGAACTTGCTTTACTGACTTGTTGTCTGTAATAAACAGGGATTTCTATCTCAAAATCTCTATCAACCATTTTGTCATTATCAACAGCATCGTTATCGTTGTCATCACTATAACTTTCGTCATGTAAAGGTTCAATAACAGGAACTATTGCACTCGCACCAGATTGTCTTTGCTCTTCTTTTAGCTTTCGTTCTCTCTCTGCTTGTTTCCTTGCTTCATTTCTTTCTTCTAATTTTGAAAGTTCTTTGTCCTCTCCAAACATCACCATTTTTCTCTGACATCTCTGATCCAATAAAAATTCTTTATCTTCTTCAATTCTGATCATGGTTTCAGCATCCTTGTGGGCAATGTCAAAAAGTAGGCCAATGGTGTCTGTAAATGATTTCTCTCTCGATTTCTGAGAATCTGACAATCTGGATTTATTTTTTTTTATTAATTTAAATTCCTGGACTAAAGTTTTCAACTTTAAGACTACATTCGGATGAAATGCTGTCGGAATACGGGCTTTATTCCAAATAATAATCAGTTCATCAACAGTTGTTTTAAGACTTTCAGGCACTGACTTTTTGGTTGAAATAAGATGATAAAAAAATGTTTTTAAAACATCAGATGTTAAGGGAAGAACTTTATCTGGAAGATTTGGCTCTGGTTGTCCAATTAAAACACGATAGCAACACGAGATGATGCTGCCATTTCAATGATAACTGAAATATTATGAGAAAATCAAAACTCAATACCATATTATACAAACTTATCATTCAGTTGTTGGTTTATGCAGCTGCAGCAATATATTATAATAATTATTACTAAAGAAATTAAATAAATATTTTCAAATTAGAAATTATTATTATCTGCACTTAATAACAAACAATACACTACCAGACTACCATGCTAGTTTTCTGTAATAGGTTACTAAGGTTAGGTACTATCAAAATATTAATACATTTGTTGTCAAACTGAAATTCCAAATAAAAATAATATTTATACTTGTAAACCTTTTTATTCTGTTTGAACAAATTCTAAATTGAGTTAAATAATAGTATTAAAATTATGAATACAAATTTTAACAAAATGATATAAACACAGTTGTTTTAAACACTAGCAGACATTTTTTAGTCTGGTGCCCTGATGACAGTTAATCTGCTGCACTTTAATTAATCTATATAGCACGCAATCAGACAATATTTCAGTGGAAAAAATCTAACTAACCAGGTTCTAGAAATTTTTGGAACTTTGGAACTTTTTACACGTTTTTGACGTTTTTCGTAAAACTTTATGGTCATTGAGCACCCCCTAAACATTATCTGATTGGAAAGATTTTTTCCACAGTCAATTACTATGTCAAATGGCACAAAATAAACAACTATGCATTCAAATCCGAGAAAAAGTTTTTTTTCCTGTGTTCACATGAACAGCCCTAATATATATATATATGTATATATATATATATATATTTATATATATATTTATATATTTATATATATATATATATATATTTATATATATATATATATATATATATATTTATATATATATATATATATTTATATATATATATATATATATATATATATATATATATATATATATATATATATATATATATTTATATTGTTAATACAATTACGTAAAATGCTAAAATGCCTACATAAATAACATTTCAAAGTGGTTTGTGCGTAATCTTTTTAAATATTTTAATAGAATAAATATCATTTTAGTCATTAATAGGCAAAAGTTCATTCACTCGTGCTACAGGAAATAATTTTTGAGAAAAAAAATCACCCTAATATGAATACTTTAATATTTTTAAAAGCCTATTTAGTTGATTTAGTTTTGTTAAAGCCAATAGAGTTGGCAAGTAAATACTGTTAATAAAATTTCAATTAGTTACATTTTTAGAGAATTTTTATTTTTTTTAAAGTTTTTTGTGAAGTATAATATATAATATAGTAATTTAAAAATATAATATATAGAAATATAATTTTAAAAAATTAAATTATTTTTTTCTTCTAGTCTTCTATGTCAGCAGATCTTTATTATTGTCCTGGCTGTGATCGTCCTGATGATGGAAGTCCAATGATAGGATGCGACTCTTGTGATGGATGGTACCATTGGTAATGATTTTTAGTGCTATTTTCAATATAAAACAACAGGATATACTGCAAATGTATATCCTGCTTTGTATATCTTTTTGTATCTCTATAAATATCTTCTTTTTTTTTTTCTTTTTTTTTAAAAAATAAAAAGAAGGAAGATATTTATAGAGATACAAGAGAGGAAGGAGAACTGTGTTTTACTTTAAATACTTAATTCAGTGCTAATATTTTATATAGCTACTGATATTTTAAACGGCTCCTGATATTTCATATGTTTCCTGATATTTTAAACAGCTCCTAATATTTTGTATATTTAATTTATGATATTTTATACAGTTCCTAATATTTTATATAGTTCATGATATTTAAAGTCAGATCATGATAAAAATCATTATAATCATTATATACAACCAGCAACGTATCCTGCTTTCTTGCAGACCTGGCTTTTTTTATGCAAAAGATAGAAGATGTAAACTCTGACTTGATAATACTTCTCTGCCCTGGCGCTCTTGGTTGAGTAAATGGTAGAGCGTTTTAATAAAAGTACTCTAAGAAAGATGTAAAAGGCATTTGGTAAATGTAGAAGTTCTCCTAGGCAAAAACTTTATGAATAAGAAAAATACTTTCACCCCTTCTTTATCTAATAGGCTGGTATATATACAGACACGTGTTTCATAGCTTTATGCCTGTAAGTAATATTTGATCTATTTCATCAACTACTTGGCCTTTAAATCTAAGTTTTTAAAATTAATCTGTTTAATCTTGTCTCTTGTTTTTTCTCTTTACTTTACTTTGATTTAGCTCAAAAGTTTTTTTTTTAATTGTTTACCCATATACTAAACTTTAAAACTTGCACAACTCTAATCACTTACCTTTACTCCTTGATTTGTTTCTTGTCTCTTGATATTTTATATAGGTTCTTATTTTTTTAATGTTCTTATTTTATACCATGCTATGATTTCATTAAAATTTTTATCTTGTCATTGCTTTTCTTAAAACTATTTCAAGTCTGTTATGGCTTTTGTGCTGATGTTTTTTAAGCACGTGAGCTTTTATTCCTTGCTGAGGGTTTTTTTTTCAATCAAATTTACTCAAACAATCACTATAATAAGGTAAAATTTACAGGGAAAAAACTGTAAATTATCTCTTCTATCTGTAAATGATGTCTCAAAAACATGAAGATGGAAGAGAATTCAATAGAACTAATGTTTGGGGAAACAAACTAAATTAATAAAAGTTTTGAAGCATGAGAAACAATAAAAGAATGCAACTTAACTGAATGACAAATCACAAAAGGTTAAGTTTTGGTTGATGGAGCAAGAAGTAATAACTAGTTTGTGCAGCGAACATGATAGTATTTGTAAAAAGGAGAAAGAATTGCTTACAACAATAATGGAACAGGGACCTTATGACAATCTAACAGATGCTCAAGATTAGCAGGTTGCGCTGGGTAAACAACATTTACAATGCTTTTTCTGAACCTTGCCTAGAAGAGAGAGAGGTCCTCATAAGAAGAACCAGCCCAAATATGACTACATTATTCCATACATGAAGGAATAGGAGATTTATAGAGGTATCAGGAGTAAGAATATAAGAAGGACAATAAAGAGAGGCAATCATAGGAGATGCTAACTTTGGAATGGGTATGGTTCATAACAAAGAAAATCATGAAATGAAATGATCTAATCAACATTAGAGTAGCATTAAGAATTGAGGTTGCTGTGAATCTGATGTAGAAGAAGTAAGAAAAGTTTTATGAGGGTTTTTTTTTTTTTTTTGTTAATTCACCTCCCCAAGGCCCAGAAGGCCACTACAGACAAGAAGACTACTTAATTGTGGTTATAACCCTCCCTCAACTCTATAACTCTGAAACACGAACCTTGAAAAACAAGGGCGCTGCGCGGAGAAACAAGTTAAGCGCAATTTTGATCAGAAGCAACATCAAAAAGAGTGCAGTATTGGGAAAAAGAAGAATGATAAAGAGAAAAGGAAAGGAGATTAAAAGAAGATATGCTATGCAAAAGCCCATACATAAATAGTCAGAGGGTTTAAACCTGGTTTCACTTTAAATAGTTGAGTTAGCCTGGTTTCACTACAAATAGGTGAGTTGATGCCCAGCAAGGTGGGCCGAAAAACAACACTTTTCAAAAATTGCATTTCAATACCTCTAGATGTGTTTTGTATAATAATTTTTTGCCCCCTAATATCCTAAATATTTACAGGGTCCTCTAATATTTTTAAAAAAAAAAGCTCAAAAATGGTCAAAAAAGAAATTATATAAAAATCTCCAAAATAATATTTGTTTTATTAAAAAAGGATATTGAATATATATATATATATATATATATATATATATATATATATATATATATATATATATATATATATATATATACACTCTTGCATGGTCATCTTTAAGTTTTTTTTTATTAGATTATAGATAGACTGCCTGCCCCAACCAAACACTCAGTCGATGTAGCAGCACTCCATTTTGAGTCAGGCTACTTGTCAGTCAATCTAGCAGCACTCCGTTGCAAGTCAAGCTATTTTTCAGTCAATGTACAGCACTCCGTTGCGAGTCAGGCTATATAATAGTTAATGTAGCAACACTCTGTGCATGTTTTACTGTTAAAAAATAAAAATAAAAACATTCAGAATGTTGGTTTTTTTAAATTTAATTACTTCCTGCAATTAAATTAATGCGTTTTGACATAATCCAACCTTAATTTTGTCAGCATTTAATACCACAAACAAGCGAAGAGCCATGTATATATACACACACACATATATTATCAAATACTTGTAAAAAATCACCCTTATTAACTTTTAGATTTTTAAAAAAAACATTTTTTATCCAATAAAATTAAGAAAATAGTTTTTCTATGAAACAAATTATTTTCAAAGTTTTTATATTGTTTCACTTCTTTTGAACCTATTTGTAAGAACTTTTTTTTTTTTAATTATTGGTGACTCTGTAAATGTTTAAGTGTTTTGGGAGCAACTCTAAAAAAAAAAATTATTCAAAATTTTTTTATTTCCAGTGTTATTTTATTATATAAAATACATTTTGAGGTATTAAAAGGTAATTTTTAAAATTCTTGTTTTTCCGCCTACTTTTATGCCCAGGTCAAGCATGTGTTTATTTGTGAAACAATAATAGCCATCACCACTGAGATCCGTAGATAAAGTAGATGAAGTAGCTAAATTCAAATTCTCATAAAGATTAAGTCTGGTGAAATTTACAGGAGGTAAGATTCAATAGATAATAAGTTGCTTTAAAAATCACAAATGTTTGTAAAAGATATATCAAAACAATCAGGTTCTCTTACTGTGTAATATTTTTAGGATTATTGAATCCTTCCTTACCAATTGTAGTATAAAAGTTGTCCTAGATAGACAGCATTCTTCTTTATTTTTTGTAACTTCAAGGGTTCCTCAAGGTTCTATCCTTGGCCCTATACTTTTTCTAATTTACATTAAGGATCTCCCAGAAATTCTCACATCGAAAGAGGCATTGTTGGCTGTTGATACTCCACTTATTCTTGTCTTGATAAGAAGCCAACACTCTTTGATTGCTTGGAGGGGGCATTTAATTTTGAAAAGGATCTCACTTCTGCTACTGCTTGGGAGTCTCAGTGGCTGGTGAACTTTAACTCAGATTAAACTTAACTCAGATAGAACTTTAACTGAGATAAAACTCAATTTTTATCAGCTAAACATTATTGCAATATTCTAGATCTTCCTATATTTATGAGCGGTAATGTACTTGATGAGTCATCTACCCTTCATCTTCTAGGTTTAACTCTTACTTCTGATCTTTCTTGGAAATTATATATCAAATCCATTGCAAAATTAGCATCTGCTAAGGTTGCATCTCTTTATCATGCTCACATTTTTCTTACTCTGGATTTTTATTCTTTACCCCTATAAATCTCAATTCCGTCTTTGTATGGAATACTGTTGCCATATCTGGAGCAGATCTTCCAATAATGTCCTTTCTCTTTTAGATAAGGTGCAAAAATGCATTATAAACATAGATGAATCTTTTCTTTCTCTTTTCTATAAATACTAAAATGGGGACTGCTCTAAAGAGCTAGCGTCTTTTGTGCCATCTGCTAAAATTCATTCTTGTGTTACTTTTCATTCAATTAAGCCTCATCCTTTTAATGTAATTGTTCCTAAGTGCTCTAAAAATTCTTATTTGTCTAGTTTTTTTTTCCTCAAACATCAGTTCTTTGTAGTTCACTCCCTTCATCTTATTTTTCTGATTCATATAATTTCCAATCTTTTAAGTCGTCTGTTAATTGTTATCTTGCTTTATAAACTTTAACTTTTCTTATCCAGTAACTTCCAACTATAATAGTGGCTGCTTGCAGTCTTGTTGGAAGTAAAGATGTTAAAAAAAAAAGTGGAGATTGGTTTTTTATCTTAGGTACTTTAGTTATGTCCTAAAACACCTTTTCTCGATCTTAAACAAAATCAATTTTAAAATATTCTTGAAAAAAAAACCATTTTAACTTTTGACATTATTATCCATACTATTAAAATATTCTTTTAATTTTTTTTTTCATTATTATTACAATTATCATCAGTGCTTTTTATTTATTTTTCTTCTTCATTTTACCTTAAACCTGCAAATTATGATTTCTATATGTTTATTTTTAAACCTTTTTTGAAACCTTTTACTTTGATTCAATCAGTCGTCTCACTATTTATCATAGTTTATTCTTCATTTTTAATTGAACAATCTGAAAAATTTTCTCTTATATTAAATGTCATTTATTCTTTTACTGCTCAAAATTTTTTCTTTGGAAGCAACCATTAATTGAATCAAACCTTGTTATTTGAAAGCCACCATTACTTGAATATATAACTAATACTTGGAACATATTTCTAACATTAAGAAAAAAAATTGTTTTTTTATTGTTTCCATTATAACTTTCCCCTCTACTTTAATGAGAATATATCTCACAATAAAAATTTTTTACAATGTAATTTCTATTTTTTTATTTTTCCTTAATGAAGTTAGAATGAGGTTTAATGAAATTACTTAGAATAAGGTTGAATTAAGTTAATTAAAATGAGATTAGATGAAGTTAGTTAGAATGAAGAATTAAAGAGTTTGAACATTTTTTTTTATTTGGCTATAAAGATGCTCCCAGAATAATGATCTTTTAACAGAGCTCCACAGAAAAGTGATTCATTTGCGAACACAGAAGAGTGATATATAGTCAAACGTTTTGTAATAAAATTTTTCAATACTTTTCCAAAATAATTTTATTTTACCTTAATAAGTATCTAAAGATAATCTGAAAGAGTGAATTTAACCCTTTTTACAATTGTCATTTAAAATATGAAAGAACAACCAAGATCATTTCCAATATATAAGAGGCACTGAATTATTCTGAATGGATGAAGAAATAGGTTTTCCAGTATTGATAAAAAGTAGCATTCCCACATTGATTAACGTAATACAATTTTATTTTTTTCATTTACATAAAACGTTATTAGAAAAAAGACTGAAGACTTTTCACCTATTTTAATACTAAAAGTGGATGTTAAAAACCTCTTGAGCTCTCTCTGCAGCAGAGTAGCCTGAGAACTGTTTCAGAGCTCCTAGATCTTTTTATAACTGAATAACATTAAATGGTGCATCAGAACTTGATTGTTGCTTCTAGTGAAGCTTTAACATACAGAACTTAAGTCAAAAAGATTTTTTATTTTACCACATTAAAGTCAAGTAAATTTTCTTAAAAGGATAAACATCCTTGTCACCTTAATTTGACATATACTATGTGGCATGATTGTTCCTGAAGTTTTACATATTTTAGGTTCTGGTCTGCCTACAATATAAAGTGCAAAATTCTGCAGCTTCCTAAATATATAATAACATAAAAAGTTAAAAGTACTAAAGTATAACCTTTACAAACCTTTGGCCGGATTTGTTTCAAAAGTTTACCATCCCAGTGAACTGTCAAAAATCTGATTCAACCTTTTTTTTTTTTATTTTGAAATTATTTTGCTTGCCATTACTTTCGAGTCCTAAATACAGGGAGGAGGGCATTTATTAATTTTGGAAAATTTTCTCACCCACTCTAAGCTTATTATGACCGCCCATAATTAAAAATGAATGAAATACTAGTCTTAAATACCTTAAAATTAGTTTTTTATATATATAATTAATTATAGTAGTAGTTATAATAAAAATTGTTATTATAATAAAAAAACATTAATAATAATGATAATATTTTCTTATTATCCAAAAATATACAACACTGCAGAATAGTAATTTAAGTAGCGAAAAAATAAGAAAATAAAATTTAAACAAATCTGTTCGAAATTTAAAATTGAGAGAGAAAAAATTTTATATTTTTATATTAATGTAATGATATCGAGTGATGAATATGAATATTAATCACAATAATGTAGTGATATCGAGTTAATGTTAATAATAATTACAGTAGCAGTGTTTTGAAAGGAAAGATGCTATTGAAAAAAGGTTATTAAAGATAGAAGTCAAAATTAAATTAAGTAAACAAAAAAAATTAAATACACCAACAAAAGCAACAACAACAAAACTGATAAAAAACAGCAGTAATATATTTTAAAAAATACAACACTAACAAAAAATTAATGTTTATTACATAGATTACTAATCGAGTAAACTTAACTTAAAACATAACACTTTATAAAAAAAAATTAAGCCTTTTCTACTGTTTGTTTTTTATTTGAAATTACATAATATACAATGAGTGATTTTTCACTCAGGCGCCAAGGCTTCGAAGACACCAAATTTTCATAGAATACTCTTTTTTTCTCCCTGAAAATATAAAGATATATAAATTTATAAGAGTAGTTATATAATAATTACTTATATATATAATATACTTATTTTATGTAAAAACAAGTTGTTGTTACTGTTTTTTTTTTGTTGTTGTTTTTTTTTTTTTTTTAATATCTTCGCTTCCAACTAGGCTGTAAGCACCCACTAATTAGAGTTGGAATTTACTGGAAGAGAAAAGATGAAAATAGTAAAGCAAGATAATGATTGACAGGGGACTTCAAAGATTATATGCAAATTATATGAATCAGGAAAGCAAGATGAAGGAAGCAAATTCAAAAGAACTGATGTTTAAGGAAAAGAACTAGAGGAATAAGAGTTTTTGGAGCGCTTAGGAACAGTCACAGAAAAAGGATGAGAGTTAATTGAATGTCGAGTAACACGAGAATGAATTTTAGTAGATGGCACAAGAGGCGCTAGCTCTTTGGAGCAGTGCCCATTATAGTATTTGTAAAAAAGAGAAAGAGTAGTAACATTACAACGATGTGATAATGGTTGGAGGTTTGTTGCAAGAACAGCTCCAACTATGTTTACAATGTGCTTTTGTACCTTGTCTAAAAGAGAAAGGGCATCATTAGAAGATAAGCCCTAGATATGGCAGCAGTATTCCATACAAGGCCGGATTTGAGATTTATAGAGGTAGAGAATAGAATCCAGAGTAAGAAAGTGTCGAGCTCGATAAAGAGATGCAACCTTAGCAGATGCTAATTTTGCAATAGATTTTATATATGGTTTCCAAGAAAGATCGGAAGTAAGAGTTAATCCTAGAAGATAAAGGGTAGATGACTCATTGAGTACATTACTGTTCATAAATGTAGAAAAATCTAAATTATTGCGATAACAATTGGCTGAAAAAAATTGGGTTTTATCTGAATTAAAGTTTGCCAGCCACTGTGAGCCCCATTCTGTAGCAGAAGTGAGATCCTTTTTAAGCTCAAATGTGTTGGCATCTTATCATGACAAGAATCAATAGTAGTATTTTCAGCGAATAATGCCACCTTAGATGTGAGAATATCTGGAAGATCGTTAATGTAAATTAAAAAGAGTATAGGACCAAGGATTAAACCTTGAGGAACCCCTGAAGTTACAGAATAAGAAGAAAAGTGCTGTCCATTGATGACAACTTTTATACTACAATTAGAAAGGAAAGGTTCAATCATCTTAAAGATGTTACCAGATACACCATAAGAAGATAATTAAAGATTTAAAAACCTTGCTTATGATAGGAAGAAGACTAATGGGACAGTAGTTAGGCGAATCAGATCGCTCTCTAGTATTTTTGAAAATAGGTATAACAGATGCCAGTTTCCAGCAGGCTGGAAAGCAAAACTCTGATAAGCGCTTGTTAAATAGTTTTGAAAGTATAGACGACAGCTCTGGAGAACACTTCTGCAAAACTATAATAGGTATGTTGTCCAGGCTACAAGCTGAGTTCCAGTCACCTTTAAGGTAGTTGTAAGAAGTACGTTAACTAGGGGATTCAGATGATTAAGAAGAATGAAATAATAGTTTTACAGATCAAACTGTGATCAGAAGCACCTAAGGGTAAATGTGGAGAAACTGAACCTGACTAGGATCAGAAACAAGACATAAGTAGAGTAGAGAAGGTAAATGATTCAGGTTGTGTGGAAAAGGAGTTAGAAAGTTGACTATATCTAGTTGACATTAGAGCCAAGCCATTGAGTGTGATGAGCATTAAAGTCACAACAATAACGATATTGGCTGATGGATAAAGAGAGAGGGCTTGGTCAATTTGATCAGAAATAACATCAAAAAGATTGCAGTCTTGAGATGAAGAAGAGTGGTATAGAACAAAGAGAAACAAATATTTGTATAGAAAGGTTATAGAGTGAAGTGGTGCTAATCGAAAGCACATAAAACAATAGTCTGTGGATTCAAACCTAGCTTTGCGACAAATGGTTGAATTTTTAAGAATGTAAATACCCAGGCCATGCATGTGGCTAATGGAGTCTTTACGAATTAAAGAAAAATAACCATCAACACTAAGATCACAAAATGAGACAGCTGAACTCAAATTAGTTTTACATAGAGCAAGTAGGTCTGGTGAACTTTGCAAGAGATAAGACTCAACAGAAGGAAAGTTACTTCGAAGACCATAAATATTAGTGAATGATAGGTTTAGAGAACTTGGTGAAGACGATGTTTATTTGTGTTTTATAGTTTTTGGTATTTTATTTATTTTTAAACTTGTTAAAGAACTTGACTTAAACCATTGATAGTACTCAGTACACTGTTTAGTTGCCCAAGCAATTGCCTCATTACTACTAATAAACCCTAGGCTGTAACAGAGGTCTCCAAATGTGGCCTTAATAATGCACACCAAAAGTAAAAACAGGGACACCATCCATGCGCAACATGTCTCTGTTAATACTTTGATATTTTTCTTCTGTTGATGGAATAAGCCTCTCTGAGAGCTACCACAGAGTTCAGGAAACCTGACTACCAGCCGGTCTCAGAACCACAAAACTGTGTTTTAGAGCTGTACCCTCATTAGGAGAATATAGAATGAGTGTCTAGTCATAAAAACAGAGACACAAGCAAAACCCATGCATTGAGTCAATTTATAATAAAAACTATAATAACTTAAAAAATATATTTAGTGTATATTAGTGCTCAATTTTGAAAATGTTTTAAGTAATTAAGAACGAATCATGCATTAGCATTTTTCTGCTAACCAATCATTTATATTGTTAAGAAGTATTGTTTTTGAAAAGTAATATTTTTAAGATAAATTACTAATATCGTTTTTTTCAAAAAACTTTTACCAAAATAAATGACAAAATTTAAAGTCTATTTTTTTAAGGCGCCAAAATTTTTTTTTCTTTCCACTTCGGAAAGTCTAGCGCCGGGTCTATATATATATATTATACATATATATATATATATATATATATATATATATATATATATATATACATGTATATATATACTTATATATATATATATTTATTTATTTATTTTTATAAATTTTTATTTAAAATTGATTAGCATTACAAGTAATGAATTGTACAATTTTATCTGTCCTTTAATATCAATAGTTTGCTAAGAATACAGGGGAGGAATATTATTTATGCATCGAAAAGGCAGTAGAGCTTCCAATATTGCTTGGGAGGTAGAGGTCACTGACGCCATCACGAAGGATTCGGAGGTATTTTTGAATAAAAATTTTCTGGTAAGTAGTTGTTTTTGCGGTGTTAAGAGCATACGGGAATCTATTAGGGTTTCTGCTGTTGGTTTGAGTTAATTTAGTAGTTATAGGATGGCATGGGTCTGCAAGGATCTTTTTGAGTGTATTAATACAGATTCTGTCAAGTAACTCTTCAATGTCAAAAATAATATTGAAGCTGCTTGAATTGGTTACATCAATTCCAATAATTTGTAGGGCATTTTTATGAAAATGTTGGATCTCTCTTTTTGCAGCAGCACTGCACGAAGTGAGAATAGGAGCACTATATATCAAGTGGCTAATAGCGTAAGATCGGTAGACCTGTAAAAGGTTTGGCTGAGTGTGACCAATTTGCTTAAGAGGTCTGAGCAGATATGGTATTGATTTTATTTTGTTGTGAACCTTTGTCCATTGTTCATCCCAATCAATATTCTCATTGAGCATGATTCCAAGATATTTGTGGCTGCTGACTATTTCAAGTTCAGTATTATTGAGTACAATGGATGGTAAAGCTTGAATTTCGGAGCATCTGGGAATAATTCTTATGATTTTACATTTCGGGCCATTAAGTTTCATTCCATTTACCTTTGACCAAAGAGCGACGCCATCAACAATGGATTGAGGCAGGTTGGTAGGAAATTTATCATTAATTATATAGGTCAGTATGTCATCAGCATATTTTTCAAGGATGGTTTCAGGTGGAAGATAGACGTTAATGTCAGAAATAAATAGAATGAACAGGATTGGACCTAGAACACTACCCTGAAGTACACCTGCTTCGATACATTTCCAGTCAGTGGTGTGATCATTTGTTTTAATTCTTTGTTGACGATTAGATAAGTAAGCTGCAATCCAAGAGGTGAGCCAGCTAGGTAGAATGTTCACTAACTTTAACAGTAACTTGTCATGACTGACAAGATCAAAAGCTTTTTCGAAATCAAAGAATATTGCATAAATTGATTTGTTGTTATCTTTCGCATGACTCCAGTCCTCTATAATTTGAATAATAGCGTCCATCGTACTTCGGCCTGGAAGGAAACCGAACTGTTTGTTAGAGACCCATATGTGCTTGGTGTGATGGACAATGAATATGGTAATAATACGTTCAAAAACTTTACATAATGCGGATGTAATGGCAATTGGTCGATAGTCATTAGACAATTGTGGGTTAGAAATTTTTGGAATCGGTGTTATGTTTGCTGATTTCCATTGGTCAGGTAGGTAACTGTTTTCTATAAGGCGGTTGAATAGGATGCAGAGTGATGAGGCGATTTCAAAGCGAGCAGATTTGAGTAAAAACGGAGAGAGATCATCTGGTCCTGAGGAACCTGGTTTGAGTTTGCTGAGTTGGTTGACAATGTTATTAAGGGTAAAAATGGGGGTAGTAGGCGGGTTTGCCTCTCGGTTAATGAAGCATGAGAGGCTGGGTTGTTTCTTGCCAGTCCAAACACTTTGAAAGTGATCATTTAATTGGTTTGCTAGTGTCTCAGAGATAGGGGTTGTGATTTTACCTTTATCAGCAAGACTGATTTCACGCCAAAAATCTGTTTTTCCAGTAGTGAAACGCCTGTTAAAGATTCTCTTTCTTTTGGTAATTAGTTTACTAATTCGATTTGCAAGTGCTTTTCACTCTTTGTAGTACCCGGAGAAAAAGAGTTGTTGACGCTCTTTTATAAGGCCTTGAATAAGTTGTGTCATCCAAGGCTTAGGGTAACAAGCGTTGTTGATTTTAGAGGTTGGCAGATGTCTTGGGCAGAGAGTATAGAATGATAAAAGTTGTTGCAAGCAACTTGTATTTCATACAGTGAATCAACTAAGATTTCAATATTGGTAGATCGTATCAGTGCAACAGTGTCAGCAATTCTACCTGACCGGTAAGCAACCTTGTGGGGAACCGGGCGAGTAGATTTATAGAGATTTAGAGGAGGTTGACTAACTACAACAAGGTGATCTGAATTACCAAAACTAGGAAGAGTATTCGACACATAGCATTTAGGGGCGTTAGTCAAGATGATGTCAAGAATAGATGTTTTTTTGGTGGAGTGTGTGTTGAGATGAATGAGTTGGTGAGAACGACAAATAAAGTCAGTAGGGCAGCCATTTAGATCCCCTGCAAGAAATATTAGTGGTTTATTGCCGATTGTGCAACGAGTTATGGCTGGTTCAATGAGTTGTGCAAGTTGATAAGATGCATTGCGCTGCTCACTTTTAGACCAAACCGGGATATAGGCACATATAACTAGGCAAGAAGAGTATCCTCGGGGGAGTAATTTTGGGTACACACGAGCGATTGTTAGTTCAATTTCTTGTTTAGGCACCAAGTTAAACGAGTAGTCTGTAGTTAATTTTATTTTTTCTATTTTATCTGAGTATTTTTTGTTTGTAAATATAGCAGTACCACCACCCATGCGATCTTGACGTTCAGTGCTTATGCAAGTGTAATTATTATTGATTTGAGAAAGAATAATTTGCTTATTGCTGGGGTTAAGCCAGGTTTCAGTTAAACAGGCAATGTCAATGTTGGTATCTATGAGAAATTGATTAAAAATCTCAATTTTGTTACAGAGTGAGCGCATATTAGTAGTACAGATGGTTGGCAAGCGATTGGTGTTGAGATTAATGCTAGTTAGTTGGGGTGGAGCGAGAAGTAAGGGCACCGCGAATCTTGATGATTGCTCCATCGCGAATGCCCCAGTGAAAGGGTGCATCAGGGTTATCATTACGTAGTTTATCATTACGAATGTTGCGGTCTTTGCGTAGTTGGTACTCAAGTTCTCTTTCAGCAGGAGACAAGTCAGGACTGACTCTGTATGTCTTGAAATTCTCATGTGTAGCGAGTTTGCGAGAGTTTATCAGAGCTATTTTTTTACTAGTAATGTTCTTGAGTTCTACAACAATAGGCTGACAATTTGATGCTTTTTTTGTGTTAAGACGCTTGGAGAAACTAACATCATCATTGGTAAGGCCTATAACGTTTAGGATCTCTGTGATTCAGGGTAACACTGATGGTGGTGTTTGGGTGACATTTGCTACGGCCACTGGTTCTGGGACACCAAATATTATTATATTCTTTTCACGTTTAGCTGCTTGCTTTAGTTCGACAAGGACTTGACCGATTTGTGGCGATGAGTTTGGCTTGTTTCTGACAATATTACTCCAGGATGGCTGGTGTGGGCTTGATTGGGTGGCTGGTTGAGAGTTGATTTTGGTTTCAATAACTGCTAATTTCTGTTCAAGTTTTTTTATTTGGTTGGCTTGCAGGTTGATAGTAGCTTTCTGTTCTGAAATGATGTTAAGGAGCTCCATCATCCAGATATCAAGGTGTGCGATAGACGGTGCTAAGTTTTTAATGGCTGAGTAACCATTTGCATCAATTTTATTAACCATAATACCTTGCACAAGATGAAAGAATGTTAAATTATGTGCTTTCTTTATATTGCTGTGATGGCGGGAGGGCTACCACCCTGAATAACAGTGGATTACCTCCCAATTGAGAAATATTTAAATATATACTATACCTTATTACACAGGGACTAAAAAGTTTCAGTATGTGTTTTTTTCCGTATATATATATATATATATATATATATATATATATATATATATAATTATATATATATATATATATATATATATATATATATATATATATATATATATATATATATATGCGTGTGTGTGTATATGTGTGTGTGTGTGTGTGTATATATTTATATATATATATATGTATGTATACATATATATATATATATATATATATATATATATATATATATATATATATATATATATCTATATATATATATATATATATATATATATATATATATATATATATATATATATATATATATATATATATATATATATATATATATATATATATATGGATATATATATATATGGATATATGGATATTTATATATATGGATATATGGATATATATATATATATATATATATATTTATATATATATATATATATATATATATATATATATATATATATATATATATATATATATATATTATATATATATATATACAGTATTGGACAAAACATTTGCAACCAAAGTCAAACAATGCTAAGAAGTGTTCCTAATTTTACATGTCTTAAAAACGAAACGAACTATACTACCACAGCAAACAGTTCAGGAGTCTGGAGTCACAGCATGCCATGACATGAGTAATCAGCTGACAGGTGACAGCACACAGGCAGAATTTCGTTGACAAGTCCCATTTTGCAGCGGACAAAACAAGTGCAACTTTTTTGGTTTGTTTCATTTTCTTAAGTCTGATCCGTGTCAACGTCACGAAAGTTTTTTAATAATTAAAGGAAGTATCCAGAGGTTTTCAGAAGTTTCCAGAAGCATGCAGAAGCTTCCAGAAGCATCGAATAGAAGCATTTAGAATCTTCCAGAACAGGTTCACACAGGTTCATTTGACTATATAAGAGACATGTAAATCGACATGTAATTCAGTCAGTATATGGAAGTCAATCAGTCAGTATTATCAAGACAGTTTATCGAAGTGAGTTTTATCAAAGTGTTTTATCGAAGAACACCAATACAAGAAGTGAAATACAACAAGTGTTTCATTACATCAATACAGTCCATATCCAACCAAGACGTTGTGTTCCACAGAGCATTATTGTATCATCACAAGGTAAATGTAACACGGTAAGCCTTGAGAAGCGTGATTATTTTTATTATTTTTATGACTTCAAGTGCAAAAATGGCTCCCGACGGTCTTGGATTGGAACTAAGAAAAAAAATTATTGGCGATTACGTTAGTGGAATGTCACAAAAAAGTATTTGTGATAAATATCGCGTGAAAAAATGGACCGTTTTAAGACTATGTTCCAAATATCGTTCTACGGGGAAGTTGGCAGCAGATAACAAAGGTGGAAGACCGCGTTCCACCACTTCTAGAGAGGATTCTATGATCGTCAGATACGTCAAGAAGGATCCCTGGATATCATCAGTCGAGATACAAAAGCAATTAGAGCTGCCTGTATCGGACCGAACAATCAGACGACGTGCTGTTGAAACCGGATTGTTTTCTCGACGCCCTGCAAAGAAACCGCTGATTTTACTTAAAAACCAGAAGAAAATACTCCTGTTTGCTACATCTCATATTGACTGGAATGTGCAGAAATGGCGAACTGTCCTGTTCAGTGATGAATCGAAGTTCAACATCATTGGGAGCGATGGCATTTGTCGTGTACGTCGACCGGCCGGAAAACGCCTCGATTTACGTTACTGCCATAAAACCGTGAAGCATGGTGGAGGCAATGTAATGGTCTGGGGGTGTTTTTCTGCTAACGGTCTAGGTCCAACACATCGAAACGATGGAATGATGGACCGTTTCATGTATAAAAATATCCTGAAAGATGTTATGTTACCTCATGCTGAATGGAATATGCCAATAAAATGGGTTTTTTAGCAAGACAACGATCCAAAACACACTGCAAAAGTATTCAAGCAGTGGTTTCAAGACAACCACCTATCGGTGATAAAATGGCCGCCTCAATCTCCGGATCTCAACCCTATCGAGAACCTGTGGGAGATCGTCAACCGCAGAATTAATCGTGAAGGTGTTCGTAATAAGGATCAACTGTTTGAATAAATCCAAAAGGCCTGGGCAATGATTCCACAAAGTTTCATTGATCACCTGATCGAATCTATGCCTCGAAGCAAGGCTGTGATTGACAACGAAAGAATCGCCACGAAATATTGATAGCGAAATACAGCTTGGTCAACATTTTGTCGAGTTGCACTTGTTTTGTCCAGAAAGAAATCAACTTTTTTTAATACTTTTGATTAATTTATTAATTTTTGTGTACAAATAATGAACTTTGTGATGAATAAAACTTGAAGAACTTTGTCTCTTAATAGTAACATAGTTATTTCTCTAAATTGAAATGCAGCACTTTTATATAAAGAAACTAAATTAGCATTATTTGGTTGCACTCGTTTTGTCCGATACTGTATATATATATATATATATATATATATATATATATATATATATATATATATATATATATATATATATATATATATATATATATATATATATATATATATATATATATATATATATATATGTATATATATATACTGTTTATATAAAAAAAAAAAATCTCAATTTAGGTCATGTGTGAACATAACTGTTGCTCCTGCTGATGATGCACAGTGGTTTTGTTCAAAATGTGCACCCGCTTTGAAAAAAAGTGCACCAGCTGTGAAAAAGAAGAAGAAGAAAAAGAAAAAAGAAAACTAAGGCTTTAGAGTTACTGAAGAGTCAAAATCAAAAGTATCGGTTTATTGTTTCAAACTTACTTTATAAAATTTTGTTTTTGAGAAACCTCAAACAGTGTGGTACACAAGTTGAAAAAGTGACGTTCTTCAAATATCTTTATCTATTTAACAAAATTGTATCTCATTACGAAAAATTTATACAACCGTTTAATGTTAATGTTTTAACATTTATTATTTATAGTATTTTAATTTAATAGTTTAATTATAAAAAATGTTTCATTTTTTTGTAATTTTTTCTAAAAAAAAGTCAATTATCTTCATTTTTTGAAGTGCAATAAGCAATACTTTCAGACAAAGTAGTTGGTTGTTATGTTAATATGGAGGAGGGAAATTGTAATAAACGGAATGGTCAGAAATATTCTAAAATCTAATAAGCATGTTGTTTTAATAAATAGGAGAGACAGAATTTTAAGAAGCTTGAAACTTCTATAAGCGTTAAAAAAATAAGGAAAAAAATCGTTTAGTTTAGAACGACAAAGTATTTTTTTTCTTAGATGCTAAAACAAGATATTTAAAATGAGTTGTTTTGAAAACTTTTTTAAAACAAAATAGCCCTTGTGTTGGTTTCACACATTTTTATATTTGATAGTATCCGCAAAATGAGAGTTCTGAAAAGCGACATTTCTCTGGGAGATAAGTTACATAATGGTGATTGCTTTGATCGTCGTTGGCTAGTTTATTCAAACCATAAAAATGCTTGTTTTTGATTTGTTAGGAAATTACAATTCGTACTATCATTTACGGCGTATAAAAAAAATTCATGATTATTAAGCAAAACAATTCAAAGTGAATTAATCTGATTGGTAATGCTGCTTTACAAAAAATTACATTAATGATGACATGATTTTGCAAATATGCAGCATTGGGAGTAGACCAATAGAAATCAATGAATTTTTGTAAAATTCCTACCTGACAATGACAGTACTGGTTCAGGATTCGTTGAAGCAAGCTTACTAAAGCTTGAATATCTGATTTTAAGTTTGCAGAACTGCAAAGGTCAAAGATAAGGGAGCAAACATGAAAAACTGTATTCGTGGTGTTCAAAAAAAAGAACTCCGAAATCATTATATGTGCCAATCTTATTTTTGGAGACATTGCGAAATCTTCAGTCGTTGTAATGACACTTTTTGGAATTTTGCATCAAATTTATCTTTTCTTTGACGTTTCAACATAACAATGGCAGGTCTTTAAAACTTATTTACCAAATCTTACAGTAAAGCCTATTTCCGATACACTCTGGGAATGCAGGATCGATAGTCTGAAAGCCAGCAGTGAAGATGCATTGATGAAAGTGGCTGAAACTGTAAATTATCAAAAAGGATCATTGGCAGCAAGGACCAAAGCAACTGGACTTGCAAAACAAATCAAAAACTTTCTATTTTTGATTACTTTGGCCATCTGATACGATTTATTGTTTCAAATAAATATCGTTAACATATTAATGCAATCAAAAAACATGAAATTTAACATTGCACTGAAATGTATAAAAGATGCAACCGAGTTTATGAAAGAAAATTAAAAAGACGGTTTTGCATGTGCTCAAATTTCAGCCAGAGAATTGGCTCAACAATTAGAAATGGAACCAGATAAAATTAAATTTTCTGCTACCATAAACTTTAAAGAAAGAAAACACGCTAACAGTTTGATTAAAAAAACATTTATAAATCATTGAGCGATCTGAAAGAAAATTATTAGGCTGAATTATCAAGTTTTAGATAGTATTTCGTCTTCTCTTGATGCTTTACGTTTTATTAATTATCATAATGTAAAAAGTACTATTTAAAATGTCGCTATAGTCCTTTGTACAATTCCGATCGCTACTGGATCAAGTCCTTCTCGGGTCTTTTTATTTTTTTGATGCGCTTGGCTAATAGTTAATTTTTAATTTTTTTGTTTGGACCAGTTCATTTTGCCTATAGCTCCAATTACCTAAGGTTGGCTCTGCTTAGAACTATCAAGAGTAAAATACTAGTAAACTAGTAAAATAAGGGAGAAATAACACTGTGACAATAAGAGCAACAGAAAGATTCTCTTAAGAGCTCTACATATTTATTACTATGAGACTCCATAGAACTCCCATGTTCTTGGTCAAAATCTGAATCAAAAGACAAACGCTAGTCTCCGGACTATAATTCAACTCCGAATTTATTTTCACCGATTTTGCATTATCTTTTATAGATGACTTTTTCTTTTTTTGTATTCTCCGAAATCTAAACAACACGAGTGATATATTACTGACTCAAATATTATATTATATAATAAAATACTGACTCAAATATTATCAATGTCTTTATTATTTCTTAATCTTTTAATTACTCCCTCAAAACTTCGTCAAACTAGTAAAGAATTAAAAAAAATTAAAAAGATTAAAAAATAAAACTCGGGTAAAAATCGACAATTAAAAAAAAATAAAAAACCAATGATAAAGTGAAGAAAGGTGAGAAAAGTGATGAGAGTTTTTAAATTTAGGGAAAAAAAGGTTTCAAAATGGATTATCTTTTTGTTATATTTCTCGTTTTCTGACCCTAGAAATAACTTTCTGTTGTGTTCTTGGTTATATAAAAGTTTTAGGTCCTCTTTTCTTATTTAAATATGATCTGTTTTTGTTCTCTTTTATTCGATTTTATAAGGCAGCTATTCCTGCCGGTAATTCTTTTCAAGTTCAAACATTTTTTGTTCATTAAATTCATTTTTTTTTTAGTTATTAGCTCCAGGAAGTCCTAACCGTCATGATAACCAAGAAGTTAACGTCTCATTCATTACCAATGTTACTTAGTAGGCTAGAGCCGGCAAAGACTGAACCGGGAACCTCTTGGTTCTTATCCAGAACTCTAACCAATTTTAAGCTCTTTATTTTACTTACAATGCTGTTAAAGGTTATTGTTGGAGGTTTGATTTTTTTAATAACAAAATATATTTTTTTTCATTTTTCTATTTTGCATAAGACATTATCTTTACCATTTATTAATATTTTCTCTGTATTTATTTTTTCTTGCAACTATCATTTTTCATCTTTATCGTCTATTTATTTTTCAATTTGAACAACAGTATAAAAAATCCATGATACGCAAGAATCTGAATAAAAAAGTTTTTTTTTCCATAAAATGTTTATAATAGTCCATATTATATGAACCATTATAAACATATTTAAGATAAAAAAATGCTTTTTTATCATTTTTATATTTTATTACGAACAACTTTTTTTATTTTTCTATTCTTGATATAAAAAAAAAAAAAAAAAAGTAATAATAACTTAGGACAAAAAATTGTTTTATATATATTAACAAAAAACTTTTAAATTAATAGTGGTAATAAATATTATTGATATTATGGCAGTTACACTTGTTGAAATTAAAAAAATGATTAAAGACTTGTTTACAAACTACAAAGTGGAGACGGAAGCAGCGCTAAAGCAACAAGAAAGCAACTTTATAAGTATCGTTAGTTCAAATACCAAAATCTTAAACGAAAGATTAGACAAAGTAGAAAAAAATATTTTAGAGAACGCTAAAAAAATTTCAACACTGGCAGCAGAAGTTGAAGAAATAAAGGTTAGTCTAAATTTTCATGAGGAACTTATTGAAAAAAAAATAAAAAATTCGTTAGATATTTTCATAAAAAATAAATCTAACCATAATGAAATACAAAATAACAACACTGACCTCAAAAAAATTAACAGTAAGCTAAGAGAAATTGAAGATAGAACAAGGAGGAACAATCTAAGAGTTGACGGAATTAAAGAAGATGATAATGAAACCTGGCTGGAAAGCGAACAAAAAGTAAAAGAAATATTTAATGAGTACTTGGGTGTAGAAAATGTAAAAATTGAAAGAGCACATAGAGCTGGTAAAAAAGGTGTAAAAGAGAACAGAACAATTGTTCTGAAATTATTGGACTTTAAAGATAAGAAGGAAATTTTAAGAAATGCCTCAAAGTTAAAAGGAAAAAATATATATATTAACGAAGATTACTGCATGGAAACGAATAAAATAAGAAAGGAATTGCGTGAAAAAATGAAAATTGAAAGAAAGTTGGGAAAATTTGCTTACATATCATACGACAAGCTTATTGTACGCGAGTGGAAGACAAATAAAAAGTAATTTTTTACTTATTTTATTTACGGTTTATTTAATTCTTATTTATTTTTTTAGATATTTTTATCGATAATATATCAATAACGAAACCCTTTAAAATGAATCCGAAAACGTTTGAATAGATATTTTTGTATTTCTTTATGATAAACACTTCCCCAAAGTAGTAAAAACAATTAAATTTAAAGACATAAATTCACCTTGGTTGAGTAAAGGTCTTAAAAAATCATCTAAGCGGAAACAACGATTATATATAAAGTACCTTTAAAAAAATGCGATAAAACAAAATCGGAATACAAGAGTTATGCAAGTCTCTTTGAGAAAATTAAAGCTAAAGCTAATTATTATAATAAACTACTTGATAAGTGTCAAACCGATTCTAGGAAAACATGGCAATTATTAAATGAAATTATTGGTAAACCAAAAATTAACAAACCGTGCTTTCCTAAAACTACAAAAATCAACAACAAAACAATTCATGATGAAAACGTAATTGCAAATGAGTTTAACAACTTCTTTGTTAATATAGGATCTAAACTTGCTTCCCAAGTTCCAAGTGCAAATAAATCTTTTGATAAATATTTAGATCGTAATAAAAATGAATTGAATAACGAAAAACTAACCATGTTAGAATTTAGCAATGCTTTTAAAAGCCTAAAAAGAAACAAAGCAACCGGAATCGACGACATCAATAGCAACATCATAATTAATTGCCAAAACGAGCTTAAAGTTCCTTTATTTAAAATATTTAAACACTCCTTAGAGGAAGGTATCTTTTCTGAAAAACTGAAAACTGCGAAAGTAAAACCTATTTTTAAATCAGGAGATACGAGTGAAATAGGCAATTACAGACCAATATCAATACTTTCTACATTCTCTAAGATACTTGAGAGAATTATGCACAATAGAGTATATACTTTTTTTAAAGAAAATAATTTTATTTACTCCAAGCAATTTGGCTTTCAAAAAAATACATCAGCTGAACACGCAATCCTTCACCTAGTTGATGAAATAAAAAACTCTTTTACAAACGGAGAAGTTACATTAGGTGTATTCATAGATCTCTCGCTTTTGATACAGTCGACCACAAAGTATTATTATCAAAGCTTAACATGTATGGCATAAGGGGTAGAACGAACAAATGGAAAGCTACTTAGATAAACGTGTGCAATCTATATACTATGGAGATAATAAACTCTCTAATCCTTCCATATTAAAGTGTGGTGTTCCTCAGGGTTTAATACTTGGGCCTTTGCTTTTTTTAATCTACGTTAACGATCTCTATCGGGCATCAAAAAGAATTTCAACTATAATGTTTGCTGATGATAGCAACTTTTTTATCTCCGGAATAATTATAAACGAACTGTGCGTAGAAATGAATCAAGAATTAGAAAAAATTTCTGGATGGTTTAGGGCAAATAAACTTTCTATTAACTTATGTAAAACGAAGTTTTTTTTATTTCATCCTTCTTATAAAAAAAAAGAAGTTGAATCTTCTCGTCCAAAATTGTTTATTGAAAATAGAGAAATAAGTAGGGTTAATGTTACTAAATTTTTAGGTGTTTTTATTGACGAAAATCTAAATTGGAATAAACATATCGCCTATTTAAGTAGTAAAATATTTAAAAGTATCGGAATAATATACCGATCACGCTATTTATTGAAAAAGCCGCTACTCAAACAGTTCTACTATAGCTTTGTTCAAAGTTATTTAAATTACGGTAATACAGCATGGGGTAGTACCTATAAAAGCAAACTAGAACCTCTCTATCGTAAACAGAAGCATGCTATACGAGTAATTAATTTTAAAAATAAAAACGAACACACAAAGCCTCTTTTTGAACGGATGTCTTTACTAACATTGTTTGAACTAAATATATATAATGTTCTAAGTCTTATGTATAATAGCAAAATGCAAAAAACTCCTTCAATTTTCTATAGTCTTTATAAACAAAAGCCCGAGTATAAATACCTGTTGCGCACAAATAGTACCTTTTTTGAGCCTTCATGCAAAACTAAGCTTGTGCAATTTAAAATTACTTATCGTGCACCTCATATCTGGAATAAGTTTTTATTACTTAATCAAAATATTATTAACCTTGAAAACTTAAATGGCTATTATATATAACTAAAAACTATTAAAATATATATAATATATATAATATATATATAACTAAAAACTATTAAAAAGAGTATTCTAAAGTATAAAAACTTACTTACTGATTTTTTCTAAATTTTTTCACTGCTAGCTTCTTATATAAACTCTTATTTTTTAATATACTTTAATATATATTTCAAACATTGCGTTAGCAATAAACTTGGTAATATTAAGAAAAAGTAACGATACATGTTTGTATAATTGTTATCTTACACTTTAATACAATTATAATGTAACAATTTAACGTAAAAATTTTGTAAATATTTTAATTTTTCTATACGTATATATATATATATATATATATATATATATGTATGACAATGTTAAGCGGTTCTTGATGATAAGACCTTTTGGTCTTCTGCAAGTTTCCCCCGTTCTTCTTACAGTTCGTATTACAGAAGTTTGTTTATTATTTATGTTTGTGATTTTTTTTTTTTTTTTATATTTATATATATATTTAATCTTAATGAATCTTTATTATGTAATCACGAAAATGTATACTATGGAACAAAAACTGCATAACAAAAAAAAAAAATATTTATATATAATAAAATTGTACGCAGGGTTTGTATAATAAAAATGTAAAAAAAAAACTGAAACTTTATATTTTAAATAATAATGTAAACAAAAAGGGACTCAAAGAAGATACAAATAATAAGATTATCTGGACAATTTTTTCATAGAGTCCCTACGAAAAATTTTTCTTAAAAAATTAGGTAAGTTATACATTACCGACTGGAATTGCAAGCTCTAGTAACGGATTATATATATATATATATATATATATATATATATATATATATATATATATATATATATATATATATATATATATATATATATATAACTAAAGTTTGCAGCTCCAGCCTGGTCCCTTTATAAAATCTGATTGTGACAATATAGAAAGAATACATCACAAAGCTACTTAACTGGTATAATCAATGAGATTTCTTTCCTATGAAAAAAGACTTAAACCATTAAATCTAACTACATTAGTGGAAAAGAGATAAAGGGAAGATCTGATACAATGTTTAAGATTATACAAAATGTTGACAAATTAGAAAAAAAAGTTTGTAAAAATATTAGAATGTCCCAGCTTCCCCAAAAAACTAAATTTAGTCGTGAAAATTTGGGAGATGCTTGGACATTCTAATAATAATAATAATAATAATAATAATAATAATAATAATAATAATAATAATAATAATAATAATAATAATAATAATAATAATAATAATAATAATAATAATAATTAATTATAATAATTATAATAATATATATATATATATATATATATATATATATATATATATATAAAAGTTTAAAATACATGTCAAAATTTAACTAATAAATATATTATACTCATCTTAGTTTGAATAGTTTTTCTTTTGTTATCTGGAACTTTTACTTATATTTGTTAAAAAATTGTTTTTGCTAAACATTTATATATATATATATATATATATATATATATATATATATATATATATATATATATATATATATATATATATATAATAATATATATATATATATATATATATATATATATATATATATATACATATATATATATATATATATATATATATATATATATATATATATATATATATATATATATATATATATATATATATATAAATGTTTAGCAAAAACAATTTATTATTATTTACATTAGAGTTTTTTACATTAGCGCAAGTGACCTAAAACTTTAATACTGTGAAAGATAAAGACCTTAAAAATTTTGTAAATGTTTATTTTTCCTTATTTACATACGATGTAAATGTATCATAATGGAAACTAGACATAATGATTGATATAAACAAAGGATATTAGGGACCACTTCTGGTATTAACGATAAGGAATTCAAGGGACGCAAACTTCTCAAAAAAAGCAAATACTTTACCTGCTTGGAAAACTTAAGAATTTAACCTTTAACAATGCATTATCTTTTACGATTGATAATGTTCGGAAGGATTTTATGAAGATAAATATCCCCACAATAAGTGGGATAAACAACATTGACAAAAAAATTAAAGAAACGCATGATGAATTTATAAAGTTAATAATAAACAATGAAAATCGAAGGTTTTTGGATAAACAAGGAACCAACTAATTTATGTCAACATTAGATGCTACCATGAAACTTTATAAAAAGTCTTTTCTCTGTTAAATAATAATATTCAAGCTCAGAAATAATATAAAGCTCAGAAACAATATGAAACAACAAAGGTAAAAGATTTCATCGGTGCATTTCATCGTGGCTTTTAAGCAAAGCATGATAACTGACAGAAAGGCTTGTTATTCTGGAAATTTAAAAAGTTAATGCAACAGTTGTTGAGAAAAGCCAGAAAAGAACGTATGAAAAATCTTTTTACAAAAAGAAGTCGTTCAATAATGTTCAAAGAAACTGTTGAGTTTGAGCCAACGAGCAGTTATACTGATGAGTTGATTGGACGGATACATCTCAACCTGCTCTGCAATTGAAAGACGACACAGAAAGTCAGTTAAACCTGTTCGTAATAATATTTTCAAGAATTCAAATATTGTTGCGTGAAGCGTGAGGTGTAACGTTTGAATTACTAGGATGAAATCCTTTGTACATATAATGGTTTCTTTCTGCATAGGAGATATTTTAACTATAAATATAAGTACCAGTTCAGCCCATCAATATCAAGCATCAGTACAACACCTAATCAATAAATTAAACGAAAAAAAGAAAATTTGTCTCCAAAAATGGCAGCACAATGGGACGGAAAACTAATGATTAACCTGGACTCCAAAGGTACTGATAATTGTCTACCTGTTTTAGTATCCGGAGAATAAATAGAACTAAACTTCTTAGTTTAACCACAGTAGCTAGTATAAAAGATGGTAAAGTTGTCAAAAAATTTAATCTTAAATTTGAAATGCGATAAAAATATCACAGGCCTGGTCTTCGACACAACATCCTAAACTGCTTTATTAAAGCCTCCCCATACAGGTGAGGCTTTATCAAAGCAATGGTTTATTAAATTTTGTAAAATATTTATATTTAATTAAACTTTAAATCAACTTTCAATCAACAAATAATTTTTTCACAAATTCTATGATTACAAATAATGAGGAGGTAATAGTTGTAAGAATTTAAATTAATGGTTCATTAAAGATTTATTTTACTTTTTATATAACAGGACAACAAATTTTTTTATACAAACAGCATGTGTCTGCCTGTAGAGGAAACTTATTGAACTCAATCTGATGTTATTTACAAAAGCGTCTCAACCTCAGCAGTTTTGCACGAAGCTTCCTGGATATTAAACAAAGCAAGACGAATGAAAAAACTTATGAACATTATGAAAGTGTTCCTATTGTCTGTAAAGATAATTAAAGAGTTTCATAAATTAGAAGTTGCAACCAAAGATTAATTCAAGAAGTTTGAACTTTTCTGTATATTTTCTGTAAGTGACTAAGTGCAATGGTGGGTTGTATGCCTGCCTGCAGCCGATACCCCAGTCAACAGTTTGATTTTAATTAAGAAACTGAAACAGCTTGCATACCATGATTTTATGATTGCTTTCAAAGGAAAGTAAGCTCATAGCAAACATAGGTGATATCTAAACAAGGAGCCACTCCATTAATTAAAGAATTAATTAATGGAATAGCATTAATTGATTGATTGGTTAATAAGACAACGGTTCCATTAATTAAAGTATTAAATTTGGTCCAAAAAAATTAAATATACATTATACCTTAATTTTTCATCAAATGGTTTAATAGGAAAGACATTGATGAGACAATAAACTTCAGACGTTGAAAAGACAATAAACTTCTATATAAAAATCAATTCGGTTGTTAAAAAAAAATTTTCAACTGAACAAGTCATTACACAGTTCATTCGTGAAATCTCCAATTCATTTGGTAGATCACAATAAACACTAGGTATTTTCATTGGCCTATCAAAAACATTCGACACGGTCGATCACAAAGTTCTACTTAAAAAATTCAAATTTTACGGAATTAACGGCAAATTAATAAAATGATATAAAAGTGATACTTGACAAATAGAAAACAATTTATTTTCTATGAGGATTATTTTCAAAATAAAAAATTAATTGACGTAAAATGGGGTGTTCCACAGGGTTTTATTATTGGTCCACTTTTGTTTTTAGCCTATATAAATGATTTAAATAAAGCTTCTAACCTTATGAGTTTACGGACGTTACTAATTTATTTCTGTCAAACAATGACATTTATGAGCTTTTCCAAATATGAATGAAGAACTCAATCACATCTTTAACTGGTTTAAGTGTAACAAGTTAACTTTAAACATTGATAAAACAAAATGGATTTCCCTCGCGAAAAAGCGTTTTTTACCAAATAATTTACCTAAACTTTTTATCGATAAAATTGAAATAAAAGAGTCGGTCACAAGATTTTTAGGCATTTACATTGATGAAAATATTGCATGGAAGTATCATATCAACTTTATTTCTAACAAATTGGGCAAAACTATTGGAATTCTATATAAAGTTCGACACTATCTAAATAAACAATATTTAATTCTACTCTACTACTCATTTATTCATAGCTATATAAACTATGCAAATATTGTTTGGGGAAGTACCTCTAAAAGTAAGTTACGAAATCTCTACCATCGTCAGAAACACGCAATGCGTTTAATATGTTTTGAAAATCGTTTTTCTCATTCAAATATTTTATTTAAAAACGTCAGAGCACTTAACGTTTACGAACTTAATGCCTATAATATTTTATGCTTTATGTTTCGTTGTAAAAGTGAACAACTATTGTTCATTTTTAAAGATCTTTTTACTCATAACGCTATAAACAGATGTACTTTACGAAATAATAATTTATTACTTGAACCCTTTTGTCAAACACAGTTTAATCAATTTTGCATAAACTATCGAGCACCGTACTTATGGAACAAAATTGTTGTTACTTATTTTGATTTGTCAATTTCGTTTTCCGTTTTTAAAACTAAATTAAAAGACTATATTCTTTCTACTGGAAATATATATAAATATTTTTGAAATGTAAAATTATTTTCACTCTGAATAATTTGTAAAACTATTTTCAGCCTTTGCTTATTCTACATTGTTAATAGTTATTAAATCAGTTGTATTTTTATTTTAATTATATACACACGTTTGATATATTTTATATGTTTCTGGCGACAAGATCTTTAAGTTTATATATTGCTATATTGTTATATTACGATTAAAAATTGTAAACAAAAAAACAACAATAAAAAAACAAAAAAACAAAAAAAAGACATTATCTCTATTCTAAAAATAGATATAATTTTTAATATATAGTTACAACATAATCTAGCTAATATATAATCAGTTAAATTACAGGTTGTTACAAGGGAAATAAGATCCATAAGATTTTCTATCCCACAAATTTTTAAACGACTGACGGGTTACACAAAACGTTGATCCCGCTAAAAGTTGCTCATACACTAATGTGCCTTAAGTTGTCTATCCAGCCTATTTTTTCATCTATTGCCCAGCACTACATAACCGCAACCTGCCTGTTCCTACTCTCCCTAAGAGGAATTAGCCATATTCATAGAAAAGCAGTATGTTCCATAGCGAGGAGATATTAAGATACAAATTACAGTTATGAAGGAGCTGTTGAGAAGAAGAGACCATACGTCTCCAAAAAAAAAAGACGTCAGTGTTTTGATCAGAGATCTAGGTATTACCAATTCAAGTTCTGTGCTTCTGATATACAAGCTCAAAGAGTAGAATTTGTTGTACAAGAAGATGTCACATAATCTAGAAAACGTCACCAAGTATTCTCCAACTTTTTAAGTCAGAAAAATAGGATTTGCTTCTGCAACAACATAGACAGTTTTTCCAAATGAATAGCATTTATTCATAGACAGTTTATCCCAGAGACTCAGGTATTCATTGCTTCACAACTATTCGTACATTCCTATAGCTTACTTGCATCTCAAAGAGAATAATATCATTGTCATTGTGATGTTCTTGAGTGTCTGGAAGTATGACAACAACGAATAGAGATTATTGAAAACTTCAATATTTTGTAATTCCTCATGGGATTTCAAGACTTTTTCTGGAGGCTAGAGATGGTATCTTTATAGGACCACAGATCAAAAAAATCATAAAATGAGTCGAGTTCGCCAAGAACTTTAAAAAGATTGTTAATATCGTAACGTTTTTAACTATTAAAAACAGGTTCTCATTAAGTTTAAGTTGGGTGTTATGTTTTCTATTACAAACTCATATAATTAGGTTTCTCAACTATATTCATATTTAATATAAAACAAAACATACGGTTTAAAAGTTTGATGAGTTAATTACATAACTCAAAAGTTTTCAAATTAATTCCTAACGAACTTTGTGTTTTTGTAACGTAACAAAATGTTGTTTTTTAACAACAAGTCATTGTCCAAAGATTTGTCATGACAATAACTACGTAAAAAAACTCTAACGATTATCATATTTGGTAATACAACATTTCATGTTACTTTATTTCATATTATATTTCATGTTACTTTATTTACATATGTTCTACTATTATGCACATTTAAAAAAAAACTATACAATCTTGATGATCTAATATAGTCATCTTCTCTAAAAATCATTTTGTGACGTTGATTTTGACTTCGATAATTTTATTCTGTCAACTTTCTATGGTAATTTAATGTTATCATTTCATATTAATGATTACATTAAGTCATATCATCATGGTAATTTGATTTCGTCCTTTAATCTTTTGTCTTTTTGATGTGAGCAAATTTAAAAATATTTTACTAATATTTGCAATAAAAAAACGTTCTAAGCTGCGTCATAAATATAAAAATTATATATATATGTATATATATATATATATATATATATATATATATATATATATATATATATATATATATATATATATATATATATATATATGTATATATGCATGTGTATATATATATGCATATGTATATATATATGTATATATATATATATATATATATATATATATATATATATATATATATATATATATGCAATGTACATATTCTACATTGAGTAACAAAAGATATTTATATTGAATGTTGATAACTATGATCCCCAGGAGAAAACGTATGAGTTCGTTGAGAAAACGAAATAGGGCTCATCATTTCGTCTTCTCTGCTTAATGTTGAGGAGCTACTTTGCGGACAAGTTGGATATCCTCGAACTGGTTCGTTGTAGTTAATTCCGTACCACCCAGCTGGGCTGTTTGAAGGACTGTTTCTTTGAGAAAGAGAGTGTACTGGGTGATCTGATGGATACCAGTGGGTATTATGGGAATAATAATGACCTAATGATGCATGCGATGATCTATTATTTAAGCTGGAGCAAATAGGCAATGTAGGTTGCGATACATTTGAAGAATACGTTGTTGAAAATGTTGGTCTTCTTTCGTAAGGTGATGGCGATTCGAATCTATATGTTGGTGCAAAATTGCATATATCGGGGCGTTCTAAATGTCTTTCTTTTTTACGCCATTTTGCTCGCCGGTTTTTAAACCATATCTAAAAAAAATTAGTTTTTATTCAAATTATTCAAATAAAAAAAATCCACTTTTTAAAAATTTACTTTATTTTGATAGTAGTTTGGAGCTAACGGGTTTTTATACCTTAACGTTTTGTCTTAAAATTGTTTCAATAATAACAGTATATAGTAGCATAAATAATTATCATTATTATTATAATTGTGATTATAATAATAATCATTATTATTGTTGTTATTATATTTATTATTATTGTTATTATAATTGTTGTTGTCATTATTGTTGCTGCTATCAATATTAACATAATTATTGTTATATGATAATATTCAAGAGCAACTCTGGGAATATAATAAGGGGGAAGAAAGTTTTGAAAAGAACAGACTGCTACTTTTAAAAAAAAGGTCTTCAAAACTAAAAACCACCGAGGGTAATGTGTCTAACGACCAAATTACCAACTATATTCTTCACATAATCGACTGCAACTTGAAAATCGCCTTCTTTGGAGGTTATAGCACCCCTGTAGTAGTAATATATATTAATACCCTTGTAGTAGTAATAATTGTATATATTTATATAATAATAGTATATATAAATATATACTATTATTATAATAGTATATATTTATATATACTATTGTTATAATAGTATATATTTATATATACTATTATAATAATAGTATATATTTAGTTTACTTTAATAGTTTTTTTTACTTTTTTTATAACTATTATCTGTTTACAAACATTAATAATAATAATATTAATAATGTTCAAATATATAACGAAATTAATGGCAAGGCATAAAGGCACCAATTAATCGTTGCCTTTATGTCGATCCATTATTTTGTTATATATTTTTGCTAATTTAGCCTTATCACTGAGAAAACTTATTGGTGTTTTATTGATTAAAAGGAAAAAAGTAGTTTGAAACTTAAATTACAAATCTATAACATATAAGAAATATACACAAAATGACAATCGTAAGAAGTTGGGAAAAAAAAAGAAACGGTGATAAGAATTTAGGAAAAAAAACAAAAAAAAACTAGGAAATTTAATATGTTGAAATGTTTGAGAACTAAAATATATGTATATTTTTGAATAATGTTATTTTAACAAAATTATTTATATTTAAATCCATAAATACTAAATCGCATTTTAATTTTGCTGTGAGTTGCTGAAGTGTTTTTTTTTTAAATATTACCAACTTAATGAAAATGTTTTATAATATTGGTCGCCGATACAAAAGGGAGTAAAAACTTGGCTATATTTACAGTGGGGTATTTATGATTAGATTTATAGTGAGGTATTTATGATTAGATTTTTAGTGGAGTATTTATGATTATATTTATAGTGGGATAATAATAGTTAAAATTAATTTTAAATATTATTAGAAACTTTTTTTATATGCATTTATTTTTATAAACTATTTTTTATAGAGCTTTATTTTATACACGAGCTGTATTATGTTTTGACTTTGTGCACACTTAACCTTTTTTTTTACGTAGAAAAGACAAATTCTTTTTGCTTTAAATACAAATCTAAAATCATGTTTTTGTTTAAAATAAATTATTTTAAACTTAATGTAATTGAAGCTTGCTTATATAAAATTATTGTAATTGAAGCTTGCTTATATAAAATTATTGTAATTGAAGCTTGCTTATATAAAATTATTGTACCTTGAATAAATATGTGTAAAAGATATGAGTCTTTTAAAATCTTATTTTTATGAACTTTTTAAATTCCTAAAGTTTAAGAACGGTTATGTTTGATGCATCATTGCTATATTTCTTGAAAGCCTTTTTACAGATATTTTCAATAAAGTATAGTAAACAGACATCAATTTTAACGGTTATGTCGCTGTGGTTAGAGCGCTTGCTTCAGTTCAATGTTTGCTTTGCCCATATTTGCAACGTAGGTAAGAAAGAGACGTGGACTTTCTAGCCTAATGCTCTTGTACTGTGGTGTGTGACAAGACCGTAAGGTCTTCATAAAGTACCTCAATAAGCAGATAAAACAAACAAAAATTCAGAAAAACTATTACTAATAATAAAAAAACTTAATTTGTTTTTACTAAAAAATTATTTATTACAGACTATTTTCTAAACAATTTTCAAAAAATATATATATAAATATATATATATATACTTTTTATTTTGTTTTTTAACTTTTTTGGTAAGCATTCTAATTTAATTTTAATTCCAAATCTTATTATTCTAATATTTTTGTTCTTTATTTTACTATTAAAGATTGTGTCCATATGACAAGAAATTTAACATTGACATAGAAATCTTTAAATTAGTTATTGTAAATATATTTTATAGCATTGACATTAAAATCTTTGAAATATTGAAAAAATGGTATCTATATAGAATAGCCCAAATACAATAAAGGTTAAAATAAATATAAAATAATTACTAATATTAATTAAGTAAACAATTGTTAAGTAAATAAGTTGACATAAAGTTTACCGAAACATGTTATTAAGTTTACCGACATTTTTAAAATTAAGTTTACCTATATATTTGTTATCAAGTTTACCGACAGGTTTTATTAGTATACTTAGTGTAAAGTCTTTATAAAAATCTTGTTATTTTTTTTATTTATCACTATCAGTTTTTGATAAATTTTAAAACTTAGTATACTATAATACGTACTAATAAAATAGAATATTTTAATAAAATGCATAATGTAAAAAATATTTTTTCCTAATAATAAACGTGTTTAACTGTAATGATTGGGTAAATATTGTGCCTATAACTTGCTGTTGTTATTGTTTCTTTATTTTTCACTTACCCTAACTCGCGACTCCGTAAGAGAACACCATTGAGCAATATCTTCTCTCATTGCCATATCTGGATACCTGTTCCTTGCAAAACATGTTTCTAATCGGTGAAGTTGTGTGACGGTGAAATGCGTTCTTTGTCTTCTAATGCGACTATCAACTCCAGCTGTGTATCCGCTCGTATCTTCTTTATTTTCCACATCCTGTTTAACCCTAGCTAAAAAGAGCCAAAACTAAAGAATTAAAAAGAATAATTAAATAGTTTCTATTAATATTTTTAAATAAATTTTTTAACGTTGACAGAAACGACGCCGTAATTAATGATGAAACTGTCACATTATTATAAAAATATTTGTATAATAATGTTATGCAAATGTTGCACAATACTTTTACGTATTATAAATCATATTTTACATAAAAAAAAGTTCTACAAAATTTTATTTGCTCGTATTGTTAAACATTAAATCTGTTATGACTAAATTTGAACTTTACACGAATACGCTGTTATGATAAAAATTGAATTTTACATGAGTACGCTGTTATGTTTACACCAAACTCTTAATCAACACTTTTAGATAAGAGCAATAACAACAGATCATGGATTATATAACACTTTACATAGCATATCCTATTAAAGCCTAAAAGCCTAAAATCGTTTTGCTAGTTGCAATTCCCAGGGAGTGAAAAACATAAGTAAAGCGAATACCTTGCACTGGGCTCTCCGTCTTTTTTAGGACATTAGAAGCTTGGCTGCTCGCAGGCTTATCGTTCGTTAGCATACTTGAAAATCTAATAGAAGTGGTAATCTTTTTTAGGTCTTAGTATTGATGTAGAAGTCAAGTTTGACATTACGTTTGCCGCGTAAGTCTTTCATCTTTTAAGCTTTTTGTTAAATAATTTGCGGCAATCTTCAAACAAAGCTCTTTTACGTAGACAACAAATATTGTCCATGGTCGGAGTTTACATTGCGCTGTCACTCGATAACATTTTAATTTTCAGTTAACTTCTGTTGACATTTTTGTATTGGACATTTCTATTAAAAAACTTTATTTTACTTTGTAAATGATATTTTTGTATCTTTTAAACCATTAGTTCATGCTTTAGAAGGAAAACTTTTAATAATAAGGTTTAGAAAACTCTTTACAATTAGGTTAGAGTAAATTAGCAATACTCCATCATAAAAAATTTGTTTAATAATCAACTCACTATGAAAGCTTTCTTACCAGCATGTTGCAGTTGTTTACCAGCATGTTAAATGTATTCTGCTTAAACAAATTGACTTGGCGCAATTTACAGAAGTCTATGCGTACAATAACTTGCTTGTTTAATTTCTTTTAACTTTTTTTTTCAAATCGAGATAATGACAATACTTTTTCAAATCAACATACACAATGTAACTCAGATAATTTTGATAAATGTAAACGAAATATTTGATAAACGAGTGAAGCAAGAAATATCAAAGTTGAGTAAATAAGACAAACATCTTTACATCAGTTTTTTATTAAAAAGTTCTTACAAATCATAAATTTTCATATTTTCAAAATTTAGAAACTTTAAATTTAAAAACTTTATTCATCTTCAATTTTTCAAGTTACATTCAAAATTAATTTGAAAAAGTGAGGCAAATACTCTAATAATAGCTAAACACAACCGAAAACTTTTCAAAAAGCTGATTTTTTGATTAGAAGATCCAATTTATGTAATAAAAACTTATTACCCTTTAAAGACCTGTTAAATTTATAAACCAAAGATGTCGGGCAATGAGTAAAAACAATGAACAAGGATGATTAACAGTAGGGAAGAACAACGAGAGAGGGATTTGTGAAACAATGAATTTTTTTTTTTTTTTTTTGGTTTTTTAAGTTAATAGTGACAAATTACAAACACATAGGCCAAAGGAACAATTTTTTGTTTTTTTTTATTATTATACTAATTCTAATTCATTAAAAATTATAATTCTAATTCATTAAAAAAAATTATTTTCGTTTTATCTAAAGAAATAAAAACCTCTCAAGTGCATTTGTTGTGATTTTATTTTACTTAATAGGAGTTTTTCTTACATCCGGAAACACATTTTTTTTTTATGTACGAAAAATAATTGTAGCAATAAAATAAGAAAAATAGCAAATGAACATCATGATTTGTTTTATCATATTAAAAGATAACGTTTTTACTGCAAATAAAAACATAAAAATTGAAAAAAATAAAAAACTTTAAAAAATGATCAATGTTAATGTCTATTGCTTTGTTAAAACAAAGTTTACTATCTTGTATTAAAAGTTTAACTTCATGATTGCAGATATTATTATAAAAGAAGACTGTTAAAGTAAGGTTTACTAAAGCGTAACTATTAAAGCGTAAAACTATTAAAGCGTTGGAAAGGGGAAATGATGAGTGGATGAAGGAGAATGAATATTTGAACTATATATTGTTGCTAAAAACAACTTTTTTACAACATTTACAACATTTTTTATCTTCACGGTAAATTACCAACAACAGTCACTGTTGATCTTGTGATACAAGCGACACTTATGCTTAGTTACTTGTTTGTTATCACGAGCAGTACATCTCGAGGTAGAATTCAACTTAAATACAAACTCATTTCTCAATACCTTTTATCCAATGGTGAACAAAAGAGGATTACCATTAGAAGTTTTGACGGACAATGGAACAACTTATTTTGGCCGATCTTGCGAGCTAAAATAGCTCGTTAACAAATTAGATAAAACTAAAATTACTGGCTCTTCAGCTAATAAAATATTCAAATAGCGCTTCAATCCTCTATTAGGTTCTCACTTGGGAGGTAAATTCGAAATAACGGTTATGGCAGCAAAACGTGCAGTCACTGCATGACAAATGAGATAATCAACACAGCATTTATAGGTGCTGTGAACGCTCGACTATTAACTTATCAGAGGGTTGGCTTTAAAGATGATGCTACACTGACTCCAAATCATATTTTTGACCGAGCAAGTTGGAGGACCATTTGCAACTAAAACAGCTAACACAACAAACTATCATCCTAAAAAATGTTGGTGTCGAGTGCAAGAATTAGTACATTGTTTTATGAAAAAGTGGATGCATGAATGATTCCCTCGTTATCAAAAAAAAAAAAGGAAAATATCAAAATGGAATTAGAAAAAATGCTAAGTAAAATAGATGATGTTGTATTAGTAATTTCTCCAGGTACGCCCAGAGGAAATTAGCTGGTCAGTAGAGTTAAAGAAGTATTTGAAGGTAAAGAAGGACGAATTAAAGTTGCAGAAATTAAAATTTAAAGAATTTATGAGAAATTTACACTGTTTGACTTTGATATGTAAAGTTATTTGATATATATATAGAGTTAATTATTGTTAAAATATTTGACTTTGGTATATAAAGATGTTTGATAGACTGGAGTCTATCAAAGAAGGGGAGAATGCAAATATATTGTGGTCCGCGAATAAAAAGAACCTAATAGTAGAGATTTAATAATAAAAGATTTATTTCAACCATCTTAAATTACTTTTTCAACGGTTTAACATTTTGTATAAAAAGAGTAAATATTTTTTAAACAATATGTTGACTTATTATTTAAGTCAACATAATATTTAAGTCAATTAACTTCATCTAACCGAAATAAAAAGATCTTCAAATAAAGTATTAACAAGCAATCGGTATTATTTTGATCATCATTGAACCAAAATTTGGTAGCAGAGGAGTTTCTTCGCCACGGAAGAAAACAAGAAGAAATCAAAAATCAAATTTGCACACGGAAGAAAATTTAACAGTTCAAAATGAAGCATCAAAATGAAGCATTAAACAGGAAGAAAATGATTAAAGTAATAAAGTGAAAATGCGTCAAATCTACGCTTACGCAAAATAAACATCAAATTATTCAGCGTCTCGAAGACAATGTACCCTCGTATAAAAACAATTTACGCGAACTGAGTAGTTAATAAACAAGACACAATACAAAATTATTGAGTTAATGATTGATTTTTTAAGTAAATATTTTTTTCTGGATTCAAAAGAAATTGAAAAAAAAATACAATAAAGAAGTTGAAAATATAAATGATAAATTCTCTGAAGTAATGGAACAGAATTTTTTTTTAAAAAACAACAAAGTATGGATTAAAAAGACCGGTGACGAAATATCAACAATGTTATCAATGGTTAACTCAAAAAAGGAACATCAAGTTTGAAAGTAACGAGGAAGAATTAATAATGACAAAAGGATGTAATCAAAGTTACGAACAATATGTAGAAAATAAAAAATGAAACAAGTAATTTTAATGACTCTGTACAAAGTTTAATGACAATAATTTACAAAAATCGGAATGCTTCTTTTATCTTTACATGAATCAACCAAGCTCCGGCGACCGCTGAGTACAAATTATTTTAATTACATTAATATTTATGCGGTTAAGCATTAAAAGCAATTAAAAGACTTGGACATTTGTCATTTACCTATGAAGCTGGAAAAAAAACTTGAAAGAAATTATGGTGGAACAAGGAGAAAGGTCCTTATGTGCTTGGATGAATTGAACAATTTCAAGTTTATCTGGGAAAAATCAACCTGGAAATGTAAAAAAATTCGCAAACTTTTTGAATGTAGTAGTAACAAACTTGAAAAAAGCAAATAGAACTGAAGAGATTAGTGACAAAACATTATGTCACCAACTAAAGAAAAAAGGTTCCTGAAATGTTTTTAACTAGATATAAACGTTGGTTTATGAGAACATTTTGAAAGAAAACCTAGAATCTCTCAAAAAGTTAAAGAATTAGTTGGAGAAACCTATTTTCAAATTACACAATAGAAACTCTTTATGGATTAAAAAAAAGCATTGGTTACCTCTTGAAGAGAATTTTTAGTGACAATGATCACCGTACATCTAGTAATTCTCTTTTAATGATAACTCCATTTTACCTTTGCGTATCACATGCGTACACAGGTGGCATTACCATTTACCATTACCATTGTTTAGCCCTTACCGTTAATCCATTAACAGCGGCTCTTATTTTTTAGCTGTTGTGATTCCAATAAGCACACTGGCCTTGTTGTCTTGGCTAAACACATTTTATCAGGATCCAAAAAGAGAACAAACTTCTTCCACATAGTTTATAATTGTATCCATCAGCATGTTTTGAAATGGGAAATCTTTGTGCGCTCTGATCAATCTAAAGGAGATTATTTTGACGTTACTTTTGCATTCTGATGTTCCACTTATTCCCATCCACTTCTTCCCAGGAATTTTTTTTTTAGTTATTAAAAGCTCTTTTGTTATTAAACAGTTGTGGATAAGTGGTTAGAGCTCAGGCTTCAGAGCCAGAGCTCTAACCACTGATCCACAACTGTTCAAGTAAGACGAGCATTAAAGGCGCTAACTTTATTCATTTCTGATATCAGCTCGTCAAGAGTTTTAATGCTCTAAATAATAAAGGAATATCATTGAGTATCATGCTTTTTAGTTTTTTGATCATACTTATAGTTATTTGTTGACATAAGCTAGTTTCGTTTTTTTCAAATCATTTTTTTCAACATAAGTGATTTATCCACAAATTTTTCAGCAACCGTCCCCACTTTATCTATTGACATCATTTAACCCTAACCCTAACTCTAACCCTGACGCTAAACACAGAAAAAACCAAACACATTCTTTTTCATTCTAACCTTAAAAAAATACTACCCGATTTATCTTCGCTAAATATAGATACTAAAGAAATAGAGAGAACCCAAGCAACTAAATTTCTAGGGATACTTATTGATGAGAAAATCTCATGGAAATCACATACAGATATATTAAATACCAAAATATTAAAAAACATTGGTATCCTCTACAAAGCTATTTCTATACTGTCTCCTGATAATTTAAAGTTCCTATACTTCTCGTTCATACAAAGTTACTACATATACGCTAACGTTGCATTGGCGAGTACTCATAGATCCAAACTAACCACACTAAATCGAAAACAAAAACATGCTGCAAAAATAGTTTTGGATAAGGATAGACTCTCGCATGCTGAGCCACAATAAAAAAATTTGAAAGCATTAAATGTATATCAAATCAATATATTCCAAAATTTATTATTTATGCTCAAATATAAACTTGGACATGTTCCTTCTCACTTTTCAAAGAATTTCTTCCAAATTAGCAAAAATTGATACCATACCAGAGGAACGGGAAACTTCAACATACCTTTTAAAAAAACTAATTTCTCGCGCTTTTCCACTTCGTACCGTGGTCCTTGTCTATATAACAAGTTACATCCAAAAATACTCAACTGGAAAAATCAAATAACTTAAATACTCTGAAAACGTTATTAAAATATCTCATTTTAAACACTAAAAACTTTATCAATTTTTATTAACACCCGAAACATTTAAAACTCTGTATAAAACTAACTTTGTTCCGAAACCAATGTAAACTCTAATAACTCTAAAAAGTCTATTAACTCAAAAACAACAGCAATAACAAATATAAAAAAACAAATAATAGGCTTATTTAGCAACACTTGAACGACTATATATTACCTATTTAGCAAATCGTGTACCTACTTATATTTATGTGTATTGAAATAAAATTAAAAAAATTAAAAACTTCTTTTATTTGCATTCTTTGTTTTTTGCATTTTACATTTTTATTTTCATTCTGCCGAAAACTGATAACATTTAAAAAAAAAAAAAAACTTATTTTAAGTTGAAGTATCCAAAAATATTAGTAACGTATAGCGGTTTCTTGATGACAAGACCGTCGGTCTTCTGGAAGTTTTCCGCGTTCTTTGAAGTAATTTCTAATACTTAAAAATTTACAGTTTTATTTTATATATTTTTTGTATAAAGTAACTTTGTGATATTTTTTTTTAATTTTACTTACTCTGTAAAAATTCTATTATATATTACGAATTTGTAAAAATTAAAGAACAAAAAATTAAAAAAAAAAAAATTTATAGATGGCTATTAACACGGCCGACGACATGGGTTTCGAAGTGGGGGTAATCATCAATTTGTAAAAAAAGTCTTCCATATCTAGATTTTCCTTAAAAAAAAAAAAAAGGTTCGTTAGGAAAAAAGTGGGGAGGGCAAATGCTCTCCGGCCTCCCCGGTGTAGTCGGCTCTGTTTAATAGTCAAAGTTTTCGCAAAAATGAAATGCTAAACTACGTCATAAAAAACAAAAACAACTAAAGAACAGAAAATACTTTTTATTTAACATAAAATATTTTTGGTTATTCTTTTTTAAAAAAGATTTTGTTCCAAAGAATATTAAGTTATTTCTACATCTATAAAAAAAATTTTGTGTTGTTAAATTTATATTTATGTCAAACCCTGTAAAAAAAAATATATATATTTTATGTTAAATATATATATATTTTTTTAAAACCTTATTTACATGTATGCTTCTATTTAAGTTACCATTTTTCTAAGAACTACAACAATCATTCATAATTTCTAAGAAGAAGAATTATCATTTCATTAAAAATACTTTACTAGTTGCTTTATTTGTGAGATTTGAATTAGTTTTAGAAGCCATGTTTGTTCTTTTATGGAAAAAAAACTTCTCTACTATTTTCTGATAGAGATACATTATTTAAAGAAGCTAGGAAGCTAGATCCAAAAGTTTGTTTAAATATTTTTTTGTTCATTAGTTATTACATAGATATGAATGTTTTCTTTAATTAGACTTTTGATAATTCGTTCTAAGAAAACATTACAAGCAGTGGTTATTTAACTAGGTTGAGCAGAGATAACATGATTCTTACAGTTCGGAATTAGTCGATTATCTATATATTAGGGATTTTTAGTTTTTTTTTTATTGTTTATAATAGCAGCGTTTCTTAAACAGTTATCAGAACTTTACTGTCAGCAATGACTCATTGTTTACTAAACTATCAACCGCGATTAATCGCTAACTATTTTTTATAACTGGAACAGTTATTTTTGTCCGGAATGTTTTTTTAAAAAATCATAAAGCAAACTTTTCTCCACAAACATTGTTTATACCCGTTAAAGTTTCATCGGAATATTCTTCACATTTCTGCAAGGACTTTTTTTATCAAATATTATGCAAATATCTTGTCCAGATATCTTGTGACATTTTGTAATTTTCGAGTTAAAATTTTAAATATTATATCTATATTACCAAAAATATAAACTTTGTAAGGTGGCTTGAGCGCCCGCAGTATTTTTTGATGTTTCAGATGTGACACTTAAAGGCATTGTGCTAACTCAAGTCCCAAACTTAACTATGTTTATGTCTATGCCAAATGAGGATGTTTTGCCAAAATATCACGGTAATTGAAACCTGGAAACAAAAATATACCGAAACATTTAAACATCTCTACCTACCGCAAACGTTTTTAACTTTACTATCTAATAGTAAATTTAAATTCATCGACAGATCTTAAATTTCATTCAAAAATACTTTAAAGTTCAAAAGTTATGACCATGCAAAATTTACAACACCCTTATTTTCGGCATAACTTTGTAAGTACGCAAAAATATTTTCAAACTTATATTTATTAGTTAAGGTAGTTGGACTCATAAAAATTCTGAATGATAAAATAGTTTCTAGAAAACAATAGAACAATAGTACTGAACAATCCTTTTAAAATAAAGTCTGATACAAAAAAACTTTTAAGTTGCGCATATGAACTTTTCGTGTCAGTTATTCATTATATCTAAATATCTCAAAAGTGTGTAAATAACGCTGATCATTTTTGTTACGTGTGTGGTAATTTTTGCAATTATTTTACTTTCGGCTAAATTTATTTATATTTATATTCATGTCATGTCAAAGTTGTTAAATATTTTTCGGTGATGAAGTATAATTTTAAAAGTGAATTTAAGAGTTGTTACTCATTAAATTGTAATCATTTTATTTAATGCTTTTTATCTTCATCATTTTATTTAATGCTATTTAACTTTATAATTTTATTTAATGCTATTGTAATCACTTGAATTACAGCTATTTAACTTGTAATCACTTCACCTGTTGCATGTCTTCTTAATCTACATTTTTTCATGTTTTTTTTTTAATTATGCAATATTTATCTAAAGAATTAAATTGTTCACATTTTTAAATTCTTATATTTCAATTATGCAAATTCTGATCAATCTAATCTGACACGTTTTGTTTTAAACTGATTTTTATACCGTTTTTTAAGGTTTGTTGTGATTTATGTTTTCAAAAATTGATCTACTTAGTAATTAAATTTAAATTTTCAAAACATTAAAAACTAAAACATCTTTTAAACTATTGTAAATAATAAAAAATTTTATGGTCGTTACTATTACAATGCGATTATTAACGTAATATGGTGGTGCATGTAAACTTAAAAGGAGGAGACTATCGCTTCAGAAAAGACGAGACTTTCGCTTGAGAGAGGAGGAGACTATCACTTGAGAGAGGAGGAGACTATCACTTTCTTAAAAGACGAGCTAAAAAGCAAAAGAAAAGTTGCAGGATTAGTTGAAGTATTTAGAAAATGTGACATAATAACTAAAGAGAACTTTATTTTAACGGGGAGTCTCAGGAAAAACCAACATCTGCTACCTAATACTTATTATGAATTAAATTTTATAGATGCTATAATCTATAGCTTGTTTTAATGCAACTTTAATATTTTCAGAAATAAAGTATTTGCAAGAAGAATGAACAAATTTTAAATCTTATGATAAAAATTTAAAAGGTACAAAAGCTGGGCAATAAAAAATCAGAACAGTTTGAGGTGATTTTTGAAATAATAAACTAAAAATCAGTTAAACAAGTATGTATGTATAGAATATAACATCAAAAGTGTTTCAAATTATACGGTATTTATATATTATCTCAATATAGATAAGTTTCCTGAAGAAACTATGGTATTAAGTTCCAGAAATAATTTGTAACAGTTTCGTTGATTATATTTTACGAATATTTAACACGTGTATTCTAAATAAAGATAAACATACAAAGAACTTATTATTTCAAAACACGACCTTAATGAGTCTAAATTATTGAAACATTCAACAATGTACATTGTACAATCTATATAACCAATGATGAATATTTTTCTTTAATTTTAGATTAAAAAAAAAAATCTACTTTAGTTGATTTAGTAATATGTAACTAACATTGAAATATAAAAGTTTCTTAAATGAAAATATAGTTTTAATTTTTGATATAATAACAAAAAATAAAATTTACAAAATATAAAAGAACACTCAAATAAATAGTTTTAAATTTCTTTTTTTCCACCGCGGAGCCAAGGCGCACATTTTATTTCTCTTGTAAGCTTTCCGATAAGACGTTATTTGTCTTTATTTCATTATATAAGTCAAGAATAGATTGACCGTTTCTTTGAAATTCGTGCGACTTTGATGTTTGTTAGTTTGTTTATCTTTTAGTTGTATTTGTATGCATACAATTTTTCCGAATAAATTAAGTTTTTGTCCTGTTCATACACTGCCGTGAATTGGAAAAAGGAAGTGTGTTACAGGTCATGAAATGATTTACCATTGGATAAAATTGCAACGCATGCCATTAAATCTAAGGGTTTACAAGCTAATTTTTACGTTTTTATCTAATATAAAGCGTGCAACAGCCGTATATGGATTTCCTATCTTTAATATTGACCTAATATGGCTTTAGCTATTGAAACACACGATAAATTGATTATTCCTAAAAATTATTTGTTCAACAGTATTCTTAGATATTTATATTTATATAATTATTTTTATAATGATATAACTATGTATTAATATATTTATGAATACTATAACTATACAACTATGTGGCACTATTTGATAACAATGAAGTCGTTTTATAAAAATACTTAAATACTGTTTTATGCCGTAATACTATTTATGATTCTTTACCTTATAAACAAATATTCCAAAGTTTTAAAGTAACTTTCTACTGTAAAACGTTTTATTAGCCAATTTATTTTCTACAAACATAAAGAGTTATATTTCATTATACTGTCAACTTTTCTTCATTGTAGCTTGTTCTGAAAGCTATACTTGAAAATTAAAAACCTCATTTAAAACAACTTTACAGTTAACATATGCAAAGTTTGAAACAATATTTTAAACATGGTTTATTATACTACAGTAAACTCCCGGTTATTCGAACCTCCAAGGGAAACAAAATTTTACTTCGAATAACCGAAAGTTCGAATAACTGAAAATCTTTTTTAAAGTGACCTATTTCAAGTTACTATCAAATTTTAATAGAAGTAGAAGGTAAAAAAGAAAAACTTTGGAATAAGATGTTTAAGTCTTTACTTTTAAAAAAGAAAGCTTAAAATAAAAAAATAAAATCTTTATAATTTTTTGAAAAAATAATTTTTCTGCTATTAAAAAATGTTCATCAAACATCTTTGATACTAGGCTAAGTTATTGTTGGATTTTGAAGCCGTTATTTTTAAAAAGAGACCAACACTCTATTAATTCTATTGTAATCTCTGATAAATTTTTTTTTTTCGAAGAGGGGGAGGGGCGAATTGTTTGACTCTTTATTTATCTCCTCATCTACTTCAGTACAATCGTTGATTAAAATGGAATCCAGAATTTCTCAATCGTTGAGGTTGTCTTCAAGCAGCTCGATAGGATCATCTTCACCATTTATTCTGGCAACCAATGTTTACTGCCAGATGTCTGCCTTCCTAAAACTCAGATGCCTGCCTTGATAAAATAAATCAAACTCGTCAGCGTTTTGAATATCCCTTCATTCATACCTTCAGAGGATTGTGGGCAAATGGGTTTGCTCCAAACTTGATGTCTTTTTCTCTGTGCACCAGGGTCGACGACACGGGTTTCAAAGTGGAAGGGTACAATCGTCAATTTCTTTAAAAAAAATTGACGATTGTGACTATTACTTGCTTATTATGCTTACTTTATGCTTAATTCAGTAAGTTAGCGTGTTTTTGGGAACTAAATTTTTCGGTAATATTTTATTTAGTTAGGCCTTTTTCGAAATTTTTAAGAGCAAAATATTTTTCTTTGATTGTCAGAACTGCCTTTTTTTCTGTATATGTCACGTTGAAATTTCTATCGCACTAGGTTGCAATGTGTTCGATTTCTTTAATTACATTTTAATAAGATTACTTTGTTTATTATATTTGAATAACGTTCTATAGCGTAACGCTTTGAAATGCAATGAAATAATATCAATCGAAAAAAACTTCGAATAACTGACGGGGATTCTGTCAAGCGGACTAAAAAATTATTCTGAACAATCAAAATTTAGAATAACTGCAGGTTCGAATAACTGATTTACATGATTGTGTTAAGTAAAAGTTACGGGGAAGTAAGATTGCTTCGAATATGCAGGGAAATTCAAATAAGTGTCAGTTTGTATGAGCGTGAGTTTACTGTAAAAATATAATGCAGCATAATAAACCGTGTTTTAGCATAATAAATCATGCATGAAACTGTTCTCTATTTTGTTTAGATTAAATATTTAAAATATATACAATAAATATAAATATACTAAATAAATAAACTAAAAAAAAAATAGCGAAAGAAAGTGTATTATAAAAAACTTTTTTTCGTAAAAAAAGAAGACGAAATGGCGTGGTTGCAAATTTATGCACTGCTTTTTTAGCTGAAGATATTGTTTTGGCTATTGAATGATCTACCTCTGCACAAAAATAATAAGTCTTTATGAAATTTGAGTCTAAAATTACTTTTTTGTTGTAACTCATTTCTTTGCAAATACATAATGGAAATTTCTTTGTCTTGATTGTGCAAGAGAAGACTATGTCACTGTTGTCAAATAAAAAATAGGGGTTTTTAACATTGTTTTATGGAATTAAGTTCTAATCATGGTTAAACGAAGTATACTTCACCAAACATGAGGAAAATAAATCCTGCTAGCGAAGATTGCAATGGATTTGATATAAGCGCTTGTGTTATTAATGGAACTTGCTTAATTGATTGTAGGTAGGAGGAGAAGCGATTGTCATGGAGAGATTTTTTTTATCGTTTACTTAATATTTTAAATTTTTTCCTCTTCTAAGTAATTTAACAAAAAACAATAATTACCAAAAAAGTATATAAAAATTACAATAAAAAATTAAAAATGCTTAAAACATTCAATAATTTTGTAAAATCAAACCCTTATAAGCTAAAAAATATAAGATTTATTGCAATTGATACGATTAAAGCATATTGGGACTCGATTGAAAGGCATGCAATGTTTTTCAACTAAACCCTAATTTCAGAAACAGAAAAATTAAGAAATAAGTGCATTGAATTTTTATGGCAGAGCAATGCAAAAATACCTTTGGAAATACTTATGAATTGAAAAAAACTATTTGTATTATCCTTAATCATTTCATTGATTTGTAAAATTTCTATGGACATCTTTAACTTAACGTCGTCAATTTCACGTCTACAACTTGTCTACTCAACGTCTGAACGTTATCCATTTTATGCAATACAGTTCAAATTTGAACTTTTTTCACCAAATAGTTGTTTATTTGAGATTATTGGTATAAATACAGAAATATGGTTTTGAATAAAAAACTCAACTGTCGAGTAATTTGTGCAATAATAATACTAAATGTTACCCAATGCAAACAAATACTTTGAAAAACCATTTCACGACTAAACTTTATACTCTTAGTGCTAAGTCTCTAAGTGTACTCGCATATTTGTGTGAGTGTTGTCCGAGTGTTCTTTTATAACTATTGTAAAAGGTATGGCGAAATAGTATCGCAAAGTTTCGACTGTTGCAAATTTCTACTGTCGAAAATGTAAAAAAGGATTAGTGTCGCAAATTATCGCATTAGTGATCAATCATAGTGTCAAATAACAGAATAAGGAAAAATATCGCAAATAAATTTAATAAGTAGTGTCGAAAACAAAACAAAAAAGAATAGTATTGCAAATGAATTTAATGAGTGTCAAAAATAGAAAAAAGGTATAATGTCCTAAAGAAGTTTAATTAATAGTAACAAGAATAAAAAAATAATAATAGCTATAAATGTGTGTTTAGATAAAATGTCTGATGTCATAATGAAATAGCATACAGTACATACACCAGCCATCTTAAAGCCTGCAAAAGAGTATTGCTATATTGACTGAGGGTTTGGGGTTTGGTAGCAATCTTTTCTTTTATTATTCTTTGTTTTTTTTTCTTTTTTTTTCTGTGAAAGCCGTATGCTAAAAAGATAAGCAAAACGAATAAGCAATTGCTTAAATTAACTATTTGCGACTCTATTCAGTTATTACTATTTGCGACACTATTTTTTTGTTTTGTTTTCGACACTATTCATTAAATTCATTTGCGACACTATTCCTTTTTTTTTTTTTTGCGACATTAGACGGCATTAATGGGAAAATGTTGACAAAACCCTAGACTACCCATAAATAAGATTATTAAATTTATTATTTATTATATTAAGATTATTATTTATTATTTTTAATACATTTTAAATTGATTTTGTTAGGCGCTAACAAAATTTTAATGGACTAAAGCGCTTCGTTATCGGGCTGAGTTAGCCCAGGGGTATAAAAGCCCTGGGGTACAAAACAACTTAATTTTCACAAGTTTCTTTTTTTTTTATTATTGTATGTTTTATGTATTTTTATTAAAAAACAATCCTAATTGAAATTTGAAGTTGGATTTTAGTATGAAAATTACTACCAGGGTCATTCCAGTAGATTTCAACAATTTTCCGTTTAAGTTGGTGGCACTATGTCACAGATTTCGCTCTTCTTTTGAAATTATGTTAATAATAATAAAATATGAAAAATTTGAAAATTTCAATGTATTTGCATTATCCGTTACTAAATTATCGGCATTAAAAGATTTGCGATGGAAGCCTAATTTTTAAAAAACTGTATTTTTCGCATTTTAATACGTTCATAACTTTTTTCTGTAATATAATAAATGCATTTTTTTTTATTTACTAAATAAATGTAACTTAGCCTAGATAAAAAATAAGGTGCAGCTTATTTATTTGATTTCAGAAAAAAAATATCAGCACACAAAATTTGAACAATTTTCATTAAATTGAAAAAAGTACTACTTTTATGCCATTATAACTTTTTTCTGATGTATAATAAACTATGTATAATTTTAGAACTATAATCTCTACCATAAAAGTAGAATTAAAATTTAAAAAATCTTCATTTATTGTTTAACATAAAAAATATATACATGGTTAAAAATTGACATCGATGGAAATCGACAAATTTTGGGCTTAACTAAAATAGTCAGTAAAATTTTCTGATACCTTGTACCAAACTAATAATGACGGCAAATAATATTCATATACAGTATATTATTTAGGAAATAAAAGTTTTCATTTATTCAGTAACATGTTAAAATGACACCTATTAAAAGATATGAGCGTTTATACATCTGTGTGTGTGTCTGTGTTTGTGTGTGTGTGTGTATATGTGTGTGTGTGTGTTTGTGTGTGTGTGTGTGTGTGTGTGTGTGTGTGTGTATATGTGTGTGTGTGTGTGTGTGTGTGTGTGTGTGTGTGTGTGTGTGTGTAAATTAAAGTAAAATATAGAAAACTTTAAGTTATGACTAAATAATTTTTTTTAATAAAGCACTTAGGTTTTCGTTTTTCTTTCATAGTGTGTATTAGTTAAGTAAAACATCTTTAAAAACATATTTATTTTTAAATAATTGTAAGCACTTTAAAGACATTGTAGTCACTAAGGAAACTAGTTTATTAGCATTTGAAATTTTTACTATTGACTCTTAATTTCATTTTAGAATTTGCATTCAATGTGCTTTTTTAATAACAAATATCAGCTATTCAGATTTGATATTAATTGATTTATGTAATCAATTAATATCAAATCTGAATAGCTGATATTTGTTATTAAAAAAGCATATTGAATGCAAATTCTAAAAATGAAACTAAGAGTTTATAGTAAAAATTTATTATTATTCAGGCATAATGACTAACAATATGTGTTCATTAGGTGATAATTTAAATCAAGAGTGCCACAAATTATCCTATGTCACAAAGTCAGATGTTTGTGATACAACACATGAACATAAATATTTGCTTAGCGTGAGAACAGGAATTAGTGTACAAAATTTGAAAACAATTTGCACTCATCGTGAAATACAATATTTTCGATTCTATGTCAATAATTTTCGTAGCTGCTGTAATCCTCTGAATCTTCACACAAAGGTAATTAAAAAGAATTTAACCCCTATAACTCTTGTTCATCACAGCATAAACAACTCCTTAATTCCTGGCCAAAAGATATGTTGTCCCTGCTTAAGAAAACTGAAATCAAAAAATGATGGAATCAGTGTTGAAATAGAAAATGATTCTGATTTTATAGGTGATATACATATAAAAAAAAATGTTGAAGATCTCAATATAAGTTTAACATCGTTTGGACATTTCTCTATAGTTAGCAAAAAAAGAAGCTATGAACAACTTCACAGTAGAGTCAAAGTTAAAGTTCGAAGGCTGTATGAATCAGTAAACTCTGTTAATATCAATGAAGCCAGTGATGCAGAAACAAGTCTTAAAGCAGAATCATCAGACTACTTTGTTGTGAAATTAAGGGAGAAGTATGACAAAGAAGTTAACATAACAGAAAAAATAAAATTGCTGACACTTGTGCCAATACATTGAACACTTGAATTTATAATGCAAGAGTTTAACACTACACAGTATATGGTAAGAGAGGCAAGAAAACTAAGGGATGAAAAAGGCATACTTGGAGATCGAATATTGGAAAATAACAAGCCAAAAAATTTATACCTGATGTTAGTAAAATAATAAAAGAGTTTTATGAAAATGAAGAAACTTCTCGTTTACTTCCTGGCAAGAAAGACTATATTAGTGTTAATACTCATGTAGGAAAATCACATAAACAAAAAATTTTAGTTCTATGCAACTTAAAGGAACTTTATGCTGCGTTCAAATTAAAATACCCAGAAATAAGGGTTGGTTTCTCCACATTTGCCGGTTTAAGGCCTAAGGCTCTTGATAGTTCCTTAGAGCTAAAAACCATGATGGCTATACAAGTATGCAGTATAAATTCAGAAGAATGCATGCTCCACAAGTGTGAGAATTGTGGCGGAGTTAACGCTGTAAAGATAGAACTGGAAAGGTATGCTACAAATAGTGACACTTTTAAACAATGGGTTAATGTTGACCGCAGTGAAATAACAACAATCACAGAAGATGCACATGTGCTCATTAAAATTTAAGTCTCGATATTTGGAAACTATCCATTCATGAATTTGTCAGGCATAGACAAGCTGCATACCTTAGAAATCTGAAGGATTCTCTACCGCAAAATAAAATTCTGATAATAGGTGACTTTGCCGAAAATTATACATGTATTGTTCAAAATTCTATACAAGACACATACTTCTCAGCCACTTAAGTGACTTTACATCCATTTGCTTCCTACTACAACACAACCAATAGCTTAACTTCAAAATGTTACTGCATACTGTCAAACTCCATCGATCATAACCATGTTGCTGTTCACTCATTCCTTAAAGAACTTTTATCAAAAGTCAAATCATTGATTTCAGAATTGAAACACATTCATTATTTCAGTGATGAATCATCTGCACAATACAAAAATCGGTGAGTAATCTATACCTATAGTAATAGGCTTATTAACAACCTTAGTAAAGTTGTACAGCATACATTTCTACGATTTTAGATACAACTTAGTGAATCTTGTAAACCACAAACACGATTTTGGTGTAGAAGCCTCCTGGAATTTTTTTGCCACATGCCACGGCAAAAATGTATGCGATAGTATTGGAGGTACTATGAAACGAGTGTTGTCTAAGTTATCACTCCAGGGAAACCTTCTTAATAATGCTGAAAGAATTATGAACTTTTGTATTGATAAGATTAAAGGAATAGAGTAAGTACTTTACACTCACTAACTGTATTTTATTTTGAATCAATAGCATTGTTACAGTTCAACTTCAAACATATCATGAATATTTGTTTAAATACAAAAATAAAATAATAATAAAATTGAAATAAAAAAATAAATGATAAAAAATATATAATTAAAAAATAGTAATGAATGAAAAAGTATGAAAAATAATTAGTAAAAAGGATATAGTAATAAATAAATATGATTTAGATTCATCTAAAATATAATTTTAGATTCATCTATGTTGATAAGTTAGCTGTTTCTCAATGCCAATCATTTCTACAGACTCGATACCAAAAGATGACTGATCCAATAAGAGAAACCCGATCTTTCCATGCCTTTTGAATAATAGATAATGGTCTTGCTGCTTATACTCTCAGTGAGCATATCAATGGAACGCTTGTTATTCCAGTTAAATAAAAAAAAGTAAATATAATTTTAATTACGACAAATAACAGCAATAACAATAAACAGGTAGCATACATTTTTGTAATTTATTCCTTTTTGAAATTTCAAAAATATCAAAGTATGTGAAAATATACATCTGTATCCAAAACATTGACTGACATCTGGTGAGGCAATATATATCCCAATTAAATATGAGAAATAAATTATTAGTAAATTATTTACAAATGTCAATAACCATCATAACTTTGATTAGTTTAATTGATGATCATGTTTTTAATAATGATGTGCAATGTGTTAAATCATGAGTTTAATCAGATATTCAGTCATTACTTAACATGTACAGCCTATTTTTATTTAATAACCTAAGACATGCATAATTTTATATTGAAGAAGATTAGTTTACTGTCTAATCTTTATTTTCATATATAAATTTACTTTTCAGCATGATTCATGTTATGGGAACCTGTGACATCAGCTCAAGAAACTCTGGGGAAGCGGAAATTGTACCCTTAAAGCACAAATAATAGACAATTTTCTATTTTTTGATTTGAAATAATGTATGCATGGCATCATTACTTCTGTATTGTTAAATAAAAATGTCTTATTGTAATACCAGTTTATGTGAAAAAATTTTAAAAAATTAGTTATGGTGGAGATTAGCGTGCTAAATTATAAGATTATGTCATAATATATAATGGCCTGTCAATTTAACATGTTACTGAATAAATGAAAACTTTTATTTCCTAAATAATATACTGTATATGATTATTATTTGCTGTCATTATTAGTTTGGTACAAGGTATCAGAAAATTTTACTGACTATTTTAGTTAAGCCCAAAATTTGTCGATTTCCATCGATGTCAATTTTTAACCATGTATATATTTTTTATGTTAAACAATAAATGAAGATTTTTTAAATTTTAATTCTACTTTTATGGTAGAGATTATAGTTCTAAAATTATACATAGTTTATTATACATCAGAAAAAAGTTATGATGGCATACAAGTAGTACTTTTTTCAATTTAATGAAAATTGTTCAATTTTTGTGTGCTGATATTTTTTTCTGAAATCAAATAAATAAGCTGCACCTTGTTTTTTATCTAGGCGAAGTTACATTTATTTAGTAAATAAAAAAAAATGCATTTATTATATTACAGAAAAAAGTTATGAACGTATTAAAATGCGAGAAATACAGTTTTTAAAAATTAGGCTTCCATCGCAAATCTTTTAATGCCGATAATTTAGTAACGGATAATGCAAATACATTGAAATTTTCAAATATTTTATATCTTATTATCATTAACATAATTTCAAAAGAAGAGCAAAATCTGAGACATAGTGCCATCAACCTTTTGTTGAATTCTACTGGAATGACCCACCAACCTTTACCTTTTTTTTTTTTTTTGTAATATATATTTGCTGTTTATATAATAAGAAAATATAATTACAAAGAAACATTTACATACAAAAAAAGTTGATTTATAAAAAACAGGCAGGGGCTCAAAGAAGATATGGATAACTTAAGTCACCACAATTTTTTCATAGAGCCCCTATATGGGCTTTACAAGTTTAAAATAGAATAAGATTGTTAAAATACTATGTACAATTCCAATATAATAAAAAATAAAAAACTTGCATAAATATTTACATTTAAAGAAATAAAGTAAGTAGTGTCAATATAATTTTAACGATAGTCATTTAAAAATACTGACAAATTATTTTAAAGATAAAAAATAAGAGACAATCAAACAAAAAAAAAATAAAAAAACTAAGAAAAATGGAATTCGATGTTCATTTAGAAAAATAAAAAAATTATTTATAATGTTTAAAGATTTCATTTTTTATTAGAAACTTAAAGGAATTTAGTGATTTTACCGTATTTAAATGTTTAGTTTTTTGAAATGTGTTCCATAGTTTCGGTCCACGGTATGCTCATCCATATTCAGAATACTTGCTACTAATTCTAGGCAATTTATAAGTATTCCATTGATTTATTCTAAGAGAGTAATTATTGTTAACATTCTTCGTAAATTTATTATTAAAGGTTTTTGGAATCAGGCTTTTATTATATTTATACATAAAAATTAAGTGTTGGTAAATATTAACTTCATATATACTCATCATTTGCATGTCTTTCATTAGTGGTTTTGCATGTTCATACTTTTTTTTCTTATATATAAGTCTGCATGCATGTTTTTGTAGAGAAAATATTTTTTTAAGTTTTGTCGGTTGAGTACTAGCCCATGTATTATTGGAATAGTAAATAAAACAATGTATTAGGCCAAAATACACTAGTTTCAGACTTTCTGATGTTACATATAGGCGAATACGGTACATCAAACCAATTGTTTTACTAATTTTTGATTGGATATAATTTATGTGAGGAAGCCATGATAAATTTCCTTAGAATTTTATTGACTCATTTTTTTTGATTAGTTTATCATCTAAAATTAAATCTGGTAATTTTAAGGGAAGGTTTTCCTGTTGTGATTTATTATGGAATAGAGTATACTTTGTTTTATCTACATTGAGTGACAGTTTATTAGCCTTAAACCATTCATTGACATTCCTTAATTCATGATTCATGTCAGAGTAAAGTTGCCTAATGTCAATGTTCGATAAGAAAAGATTTGTGTCGTCAGCAAACATTATCGCGTTAAGTTTTGCTGAAGCATTATGCAAATCGTTTACATAGATCAAGAATAGCAAGGAATCAAGAATTGACCGTTGCGGAACTCCACACATAATTTTTAGTTCACCTAATTGCTTATTGATAACATACTGTTTTCTTTCAGTGAGGTAGCTTTTTAACCAATCATAGATTTTATTTATTACTCCATAGTGTTTAATTTTTTCTAAAAGAATGAGTTGATCAACCGTATCAAATGCTTTTGATAGGTCAATAAATAATCCTAGAGTAAAGTTATTGTTTTCGAATCCTTTAGTAATTTGGTCTACTATTTCAATTATTGCGTGTTCAGTTGAATGGGTTTTTCGAAAACCAAACTTTTTTGTGTAAAATGAATTATTTTCATTAAAATGGTTATAAATTCTATTATAGATTACACGTTCGAATACTTTGGAAAATACAGAAAGTACTGATACAGGTCTATAATTAGAGATTTCTGATTGATCATTGTTTTTGTAAATTGGGCATACTTTTGCCAACTTTAGTGCTTCAAGGAAAATACCTTCATTAATTGAAAGTTTTATAATATGGATCAGAGGTCTAGAAATGTAATTTTTGTTTAAAATAACTATATTACTAGAAACGTCATCAAAGCCAGGTGATTTATTTTTTTTTAAGAAAAGAAAAGGCTGTTTCATATTCTTTATGAGAAAAGTCGCTATCGTGAACCTAGATTTCCGGGAAGGGAACCTTCACCTAGAGGTTGGTAGTAATTCAAGACTATTTCCAAAATATCATATTTATTGTATCATAGTTACATAACAGTAAAAATTACATGACCAGGGCAAGAAGAATCATCAAGCCCCAAAAAAATGCGTCATTACTAGATAAAATATAGTTTAACAATAAAATATATTTTCAATGTATATATCTCTGAATTAACAATAAAAAAAAAAATGTAAATATATCGCGTTTAAAATTTATAGTTTTTCAAAGAATAAGATTTAAGAATTGTTTTGTAAAATAAAAGAAACAAAATTTAATAGAATATTAAAATGACAAAAATAACATTAAAGAATTGGTTTGAAAAAATAAGAGTATATGATTTTATATAAAACACATTTTATTGTTGGAGCAGTTTATAGTTTAACTTATATAATTAAATTTATAATACTTTTTATTTTCAATTCAGTGAATGCGAATAAACAGTAAAAAGTAAAAGTAAAGGATTAATAAATTACACAAAAATAAAAATAAATTTCTAAAAAGAAGATTATAATTTAAAATAATACAATTACGTAAGTGATACAATTCAGCGTACTAACAATATAAAGCTAGGTTTCCGAAAGAAGATCATAAGGATCTTATCATCGGAACCTTAAAAAATTTTTTTTTTAATTTATAACATATAAAAAGAAGATTTAACGTATTTACACTATGCAAAGATACAGCACATTTGAATATATAATAAGCTGAAAATGTAACAAATGCATTTTACATACATTTTTAGTAGAATTTTAGAATGTTGTCCATAGAGAGAATTAATTTTTTTAACTTAATTTCAAAAACAGGAAGAGTAATAGAAGGATCAAAATTTTGTAATACTATTTTATTCCAAAGATAGGGTGCACGATATGAAATACAAAATTGATTTAACTTTGTTCTACAAAAAGGTTCATTTAAAAAACTATTATTTCCTAATGTGCATCTATTTGTTGGTTTTAAAGAAAAATGGTCATTAAAAACAAATAAAGATAAATCGTTTTTTCATATAAAAGTAAAACATAAGACATTAAATATGTTCAGTTTATAAACATCTAGAACCTTCATATAATCAAAAAAATATTTTGAATGTGAAAATCTTAATTTATATAATTGTGTATAAATGAATAATAGAGTTGTGTTAAGCTTTTTTTGTTTAAATAACTTTTGGCTTCGTATAAAATGCCAATATTTTTCAAAACTTTTGTACTTACATGATCGATATGTTTTCTCCAAATAATATTCTCATCAAGATAAACACCTAAGAATTTGATATTATCTAACAGTATCTCTTTTTATTACCGTTTCATCAATATAAATTTGAGGCATATTTCTTGGTAAAAAACGTTTTTTTGCACAGGAGTGAAAGATGATCCATTTTATTTTGGCATTGTTTAAAGTTAATTTATTAGCTTTGAACCAATTAGAAATGTTATTGAGTTCTTTGTTTGTAGTTAAAAAGAGTTCATAAATATCAGTATGGGATAAGAAAAAACTAGTATCATCAGCGAACATTATACTTTTCAATTTGGAAGCTTTGTTTAAGTCGTTATAATATACTAAGAATAGTAGAGGTCCGAGAATAAAACCTTGTTTGAACACCACAGGTTATGCTCAGTGATTTACTTAGCTGACCATCATTACTATACACAAGTTGTTTTCGATTTTTTAAATAGCTTTCAAACCATTTTAAGATTCTGTTGTTTAAACCATAATGTTTAATTTTTTAGATTAAAATGTGATAATCGACCGTATCAAAAGCTTTTGATAGGTCAATAAAAACACCTATTGTATATTAAGATTTTTCAAAAGATTCAGAGATGTTATTCATAAATTGAATAATGGCATGTTCAGTTGAACTCCCTTTTCTAAAACCATACTGATTGTCATTAAATAAGTTATTGTAATTAAAGTAATTGTATACACTGTTGAAGATAATTCATTCTAAAATTTTAGAAAATATAGAAAGAACAGAGATGGGACGATAATTGCTGATATTGGATATGTCGCCCTCTTTATGGATAGGGGTAACCATGGCAAGTTTTAAACGTTCCAGAAAAATACCTTGATGAATAGATGCTCTGAAAAATTTAAAAAGAATATTTTTTAATTGTTCGTAGCAATCTATAGCAATATTTCCGTTTATTTCATCTGCACCAGGTGCTTTATTTTTTTTAAAGATTTGAAAGCTTTTTAAAGCTCATCAAATTATAGTTTGGCAGATAATTCTTCTGAGCAAATATCTTTATCAGTAGTTATCAAAAAATAATAAAATGAGTTTTTGAATTAAAATTGGATTTTTTGTATTTTACTTGACAGAGTTGATCCAATTTCATTGAAATATTTATTGAATTCATGAGCTATTATTTGTGGTTCATACAAGCTATTATTATCAACATTAAGCATTTGTGGCAAAGAGCTTTAGCATGTTTTTTATTTTCATGTAATTTCTTTCAATACTTGCCAAGTGCTTTTTGAGTCATTTTTAACTTTATTTTTTTGGATTTTTTTGAAAAGATTTTTGTAATCTTTGTAAATTTTTTCGCTAGCTGGTGTTTTTGTTATCAGAAATTTTATATATATATATATATATATATATATATATATATATATATATATATATATATATATATATATATATATATTTTTTTTTTTTCTTATAATCACCGAGTAATACAATTACAGGTAAAGTAACTTATATTATTACAGTTTATAGTTAAATTACGTCCAGAGACCAAGGCTCTCCCAATCATTAGGCTTTAATGCTAATAACTAGACGATTAGTTCTATTTTAGGAATATTCACCTCCATCAAAGTTTTAAATGTTTCTCTTTGTTCTTTTAAATTCCATAACTAGAACGATTCTTTTAATATTACTATAATCTCAGCTTGCAGTTCTTCTTGAGGTAGTGTAAGTTTAACTTTTTTCCCTTTTATCATGTATTGAAAGAAGTTTAAACCAAGAGTTTTAAATATTGAAATCACTTCATTTGTAAATGATTTTTTATTTTGTGTTGACTGTAATTGATTAATTATCAGTGAGTAACAAGTTTGATTTTTCATCAGCCTGATAAATAGATTAGCTTTGTTTCGAATTAGAATAGTTGAAAAATCCTCTATTTTAAAAAAAGAATGCAGGTAATTTTTACTATATTATGAGATATTAAAAAATGATTTTAAAACAGCTCTTCCAACGTCGTCTATGTTTCGAAGGATATCAGCCTTGAACTATGCAACTGATATCAAAGTTGCATAGTTCAAGGCCATATATAAGTTTTGGCACTGCTAAAGTGTTGTATAAATGAACTATTGTTGACGGCTGGCAATAACGAATTCCACTGTCAATTAGAGCTATTGCAACCGATTGAAACTGAGTTATACGTTCATTTAGATTTGTTTTTTGAAGTGTTGCAATTTTCTTGTTGTTTTTACCATTATCCCATTGGAAACCCAGATATATAGCTTCCGTTAATTTGAACAATGTGTTTGGAATCGAACTTTTAACAGAAATCAGAAATTCCGTTTAGCTTAATAAAGTTTGATATTCCATATGTTCGAAACCTGTCAATCAGTTCTTGCAGACCAGAGATTGTTGGCAAAATTACATCATCTGCGCATGCAATGACACCAGTATAGATACCATTTATTGTTGAACCTACTTTACATTCTGAGACGATTTCATTTAAGATATTTTCAGTATAAATGCTATATAAATGTGGCAATAGAATAGACCCTTGACGCACCCCTTGTGACAGACTGAATTGATTTGAGGTAATTCCCTGATAGGATACGTTAGCAGTACCAGAGAGATATAGCGATGAGATTGTGTGTAGTACAGATAAAGGTAATTTTTTTTGGAAGTAGAGCTTCTCAAATAGCAAATCCCAGTTGCAAGTGTCAAACGCTTTATTTGCATCTAAACTGCACATATATAGTGGCGTGCTATTGTTACTATAGTGCTTAATGGTTTCGCTCAATAAAAATTCTGTGTGGAGTGTAGAACTGTTTTTTTTAAAACCAAACTGATGGGAGTGGCTATCTATGATATTAGACATAAATACAAGATTAGATATTCTAGAAGTTTGGTAAATATAGGTAAAATGCTAATTCCTTGGTAATTATCCGGATTATTAAGAGATTTTTTATATGACTTAAAAAGTGGAATAATTGTTGAAGCTGATAAATATTTTGGAACCTTTCCATACGTTAGAATGCTATTATAAAAACTAGCGAGCCACAGAAAAAGATTGTTATTATGAGCGTTTAATGTGTTAAGTACTTACCCCACAGCTATCTGGGGACTTATTACTATTTAGTTGTGATATGCAGTTTATAATATCAGCTGCTGTAATAACTAGTGAATTAGGCTCGTTACTTAAACGTGGAATTTCATGAGGAATATGGTCATTTTTTGTAATAAGTGGCGTATTAAGTATAGATTGAAAATATTTGTTAAACTCTTTAACGATATCTTTTATGTTTGCGATTTATTAATTGTAAATAAACGAGTTGTTGCTTTAGTTTTGATTTTACGAATGTTGTCCCAGAACTTCTGAGGACTTGTAGTTCGTAGATTTTCAATATTTATCGTTTTTTCATAGATCTTTTTGTTATGGCTGCTTTAACTGCTTTTCGAAAGTTTTTACGTGCAAGAATGTATTTTTATCTTTTGTATGCCATTCGGGTGACTTATTATATAAAATTTTTTGCCATTGTTTAAAGTTAAATGAAAGATTTTCTTTGCATTTTTAAAGTTCTGTTGTCCACCACGGTTTTGAATACTTCTGAGGACTTGTAGTTCGTAGATTTTCAATATTTGACAAATGAATTAAAAATTAGATTTTCAATATTTGACAAATGAATTAAAAAAAGTATCTGTTTGGTTTAAACAAAATAGATTGTCTCTAAATATAGAAAAAACTAAATGGACACTTTTTTATCCACCTTCAAAAAAACAGAAACTGCCTCATATCATGCTAGACCTTTTAATTGATAATATAATAATAAAAAGAGAAAAAGTTACTAAGTTTCTTGGAGTATATATTGATGAGAATCTATCTTGGAGAAATCATATTGATAATACCTCCAATAAAATCGCTAAATGCATCGGAATTCTCTATAAAGCAAGAAATATATTATGTAAACACCAGTTAACACAATTATATTATTCATTTATACATTGTCATATAAACTACGCGAATATTATATGGGGAAGCACTCATACAAAACTAAAATCTCTTTACCTTCATCAGAAACACGCAGCTCGCCCAATAAATTTTAAAAATCGGTTTTTTCATACGAAACAACTTTTTAAAGAAATGAATATTTTAAATGTATATCAACAAAATGTCTTTAACATTTTATGTTTCATGTTTAAATGTAGAGAAAATTTGTTGCCAAACGTATTACAAAATCTTTATTGTATGAAACCTAAAAACAAATATAATCTTCGAATTAATAACAATCTTACTGCCCCTTTTTGCGATAAAAGCAAAGACCAGTTTTTTGTTTCTTATCGAGGTCCTTATCTCTGGAACAAAATAGTCTTACCAAATTTTGATTTTTCTACCTAACTGACTTTTGCTTCATTCAAACAAAAACTTAAAAGAATTATATTTTTAATTGAAAATATTTTGATTTATTTTTAATTGTTTTTTTGTTTTATTTGTTTGTTTGTTCGTTGTTGTTCTTTTTTGTATATTTTATTTATTTTTTAATCTTGGCTTTTTAAAATTTTATCTTGGTTTTTACATGTTTTTGCATAAAGTTGTATTATTATTATTATTTCACTTAAGACATAGTATTTTTATCAAAAATTAACCATATATTGTAAAGGGCTTCATGACAAGATCCACATGATCTTCTAGAAGTTCTGTCGTTACTAATGTAAAAATTGTAAAATATAATTGGTTATTGTAATATTTTTAAACGGCAAAATATTAAAGAAAAGAAAAAAAAGAAAGAAAAAATATTTATCGTTTTCGCGTTTTCCAAAGCACTGCTTAACTGCTAATAAAGCAGAATTTTTGCTTTTATGTATAGCTTTTGTTTAGTTTGGGATGATTTTTTGAATCCCTTGGTAATCCAGGTATTATTAAACTGTTTTGTTTTTAATGTAATTGTATCAATTAGGAAATTATATTTGTAAACAGAGGTGAATGTTTCAAAAAACTTTTCATAAAGGTTGTTTGCGTTTTCATTAAAGTTTAAGTGTTTCCAATGTAATAATGAGAGCTGATTTTTGAAAAGACTCAATATTTGATGGTTTAAAAAAACGTTTTTTTATAACTTTATTTAATTTTGGCGGTTGGTCAGTGTTTACGGTTAGAAAAATAGGAAAGTGGTCTGAAATATCTGTTTTTAAGATGCCCAGTTTATATTACTGTTGAACAAATCTGTGGAAATAATATTTTCTATAATATATTATATATAATAAATAATATAAAAATTGCATCATAGAAATTTCTAACTTTGTTATCGTCATTGTAGTCAAAACAAATCATATAAAATATATGATTATATGTTAATTAATTATGCATTAATAATATACAGTAATTAATTAATTAAATATTTTTATTGATTTCTAATTTAAAGAAGCTTTATTAGAAGAAATTTAACACATTTTCACTTAATTAATTAAAGTAATTGCTTAAGTTTTGTTTTTAATTGGTTTAGAGAATAATTAGTTTTCAGTTCATTATTTAATATTATGTCCCACAACTTTGGTCTTCGGTTTGCAATAAAGATTTTAGTGGCGGAATAATAAGTTTTGGATTGAATGTAGTTGTATTTTGAAAATCTAGTAGGGTATATGCGATTTATTTTTTCCAAAGTTGAATAAAATGAGGTAATATATTTTTATCAAGTTTGAATATGAAAATAAGAATATAAGAGAGGTTTAGTTTATATACATTTAGGATATTGAGTTCATTTAATAGTGTTTGTGTGTGTGAGAAACGATCTACGTTTGAAACTATCCTTATAGCCTGTTTTTGTTTGCTAAGCGATTTTTTTGCTTTTTGTCGGGTTAGTGCTCCACCAAGCAACGATCGCATAACTTAAGTAGCAATCAATAAAAGAAAAATTTGCGCGCCGTTTAAAGATGGCAATCGTAATTTAGTAAAAAAAAAATAAACTTATATAAATCTTGTGTTATTGTATCAAGAAAACAGAGCACAAGAAAACTGAGCATGGCGATGGCAGCAGTAAAAGATATGACTGAAAAAGTAAAGATTCTTGAAAATAAGCTAGATGAAAAAGACGAAATCATTAAAAACCTAATATATAGAATTGAACATTTAGAACTTTTAGAAAGACAGAACAAAAGTGTACAAACTTTAGATAATGTTGTTGTTGAAAGCGAAAAAGCATAGAACATCGTAGCTGAAACATTAAGAAGACTAAAGAGCAAATTAACATCATCAATACTATTGCAAATGAAACAGCAGAACGAATGAAAAAATAAAATAACATACTAATTTACGGAATAATCCAATGTAATAATGATGATATTTTAGAGAAAAAAAAGTTTGACCAAAATGAAATAAACACAATTATGTCTAAAATTAATACAGAGGATATAAAGATAAAAAAATTGACACGTTCAAGATCTAAAATAGAAGGTAAATCAGCACCAATAATTCTTGAATTAGAAAGTAAAGCCTGTAGAAATTTAATGTTGAAAAATGCATACAATAACAAGGACAAAATTAATGGTATTTATTTTAACGTTGATATGACTGAAGCAGAAAGGTACCTAATGTATCAACTAAGAAATCAAACTAAATAACTAAATACTTCAATTACTAATGCATCGTTGATATATTATGGTATCAGAGATTACAAAATAGTGAAATTAAAACGTACACAAAATTTGCAATCAATGAGTTTAAATATTAGTTCATTCAAACCAATTTTGTCTAATAATAAATTCAATAAAAAAAACATTGCAACTAACACATTGACTAAATATGTTAAAAAATCTCAGACTCGTGATGTAATTAATTCAAAAAAACATAGTATAGATATAAATAATAATTGTCGAAGTTGTAGATACATAAATGCTACATCATTAAAAAATAAATTTGATTTGTTTCTATTGGATATTAATCCTTTAAACCTGATATCTATATGATCACAGATACTTGGTTTAATGAAAACTCAGTTACACATGTAAATAGTTATCAAATAATCCATAATAATAGATCAAATAGTTGTTCAGTTAAAACACATGGAGGTGGTGTTGCTATCTATGTAAAAGAAAGTTTTTTAGTTTACTCACCCAATGATAGTTTCACTAAAAACAATAACATTGAACATACTTGGTGTATTTTAAATATAAAAGATGAACAAATTTTACTTGGTTGTATTTATCGGCCACCTGATGCATCTGAAGAAATTAATAACTGTATCTGTAAAATAATAGAAGCAGCTAAGAATAAAATTGATCATAATAGGTACTCTGGTTTACTTATTTCAGGAGATTTTAAGGAACAATTATCTTTACTTCATTGGAAACATATAGATTCTAATGATGCTAATTTAGCTTATAATTCGTTTTTAAAAACATTTTTTGAAATTTATGATATTAATTTTCCTAAACATAAAATACTAAAAAAAAAAAAATATTTCACGTCACCATGGATTATAAAAGATCTTAGAAAAAGTTCTAAAGTTAAGCAAAAGTTGTATATAAAGTATTTAAAAACGAGAACATTAGAAAGTAAAACAATTTATAAGAATTACGCTAAAAAATTTGAAATGCAAAGAAAAAATTTAAAAAAAAAATACTACATAAATTTACTAGAAAAATATAAAGATAATTCAAAGCAAACATGGCAAGTTTTAAGAGAAATTACAGACAGTAAGAAATTGAAAGCTAGCTCTTTACCTAAAGCTATTAAAATTGATAATAAAATATTTGATGATCCAGGAGTGGTAGCTAATAAAATGAATAAATTCTTTACTTCAGTTGGACCAAATTTAGCAAAAAAAATTTCAAACATAAACAAAACAATAAACAGATGTAGTTTTCCTTTAATATCTTATCTAAATTCTTTTGAATTGTCTTTTGATGAATTTGATAGAGCTCTTAAAATGCTAAAGTTAAATAGAGAAGTCGGTCCTGATGATATCAATGGAAACATTGTCATTGATTCATATGATATCATAAAAAATATCCTTTTTAAAATATTTAAATGTTCAATTCAACAAGGAATTTTTCCTGATGAATTAAAAATAGCTAGAGTTTCACCAATATTTAAAGGTGGAGACTTACTTAATGTTAGTAATTACCGTCCAAAATCTGTTCTCTCTGTTTTCTCAAAGATTATAGAGAGAATTCTTTATAATAAAATTTTTAATCATCTTTCTCAAAATAATATCCTATACAAAAATCAATATGGGTTTAAAAAAAATAACTCCACTGAACACGCTATACTCCAAATAACACAATATATTACTGAATCATTTGAAAGTTCCAAATTTACTTTAGGCATTTTTATTGACTTGTCTAAAGCCTTTGATACGATAGATCAAAAAATTCTTTTTAAAAAACTTAAATATTATGGAATCTCTGGCAATGTTTTTAAGATTTTAAAAAGTTATTTAAGTAATAGAAAGCAATTTGTTCACTATGACGTATCATCGAAATCAAACTTGTTAGATGTAACATGCGGAGTTCCTCAAGGGTCTGTCCTAGGACCTCTCCTATTTCTCATTTACATAAACGATCTTTATGAAGCATCTAATTTAATGACAATTATGTTTGCTGACGACACGAATTTTTTTCTATCTCATAGTAACATAATTACCCTATTTCAAAGTATGAACATAGATTTAATTAAAATTTCAGAATGGTTTAAATTAAATAAGCTTTCTCTTAACATTGAAAAAACAAAATGGTCTCTTTTTCATCCATACTACAAAAAACATCTTCTACAAAGTGAATTGCCTGCTCTTTTTATAGAAGACATTCAAATTAAAAGAGTAACGGCTACAAATTTTTTAGGGGTTTTTATTGATGAAAATCTGACATGGAAAAAACACATTGAAAACTTATCCTCTAAAATTTCCAAAAGTATAGGAATACTATTTAAAATAAGAAGCATGCTAAATAAACATACTTTAATTCAGCTTTACCACTCTTTTATTCATTGCCATCTAAACTATGCTAATGCGGCTTGGGGTAGTGTAAGTAAAACTAAATTAGAACCACTTTATCGCCAACAGAAACATGTTGCACGACTTATTAATTTTAAACATCGATTTTATCATGCCAAGCCTCTTTTAAACGAAATGAATATTCTTAATATATATCAACTTAATATTTTTAATGTATTGTGTTTTATGTTTAAATATAAGTCTCGCACATCTCCGATTTCTTTTCACAATTTATATTCTTTAAAAGTTAAAAATAAATACAATTTGCGTAATGAAAATTTTATTCTTCAACCAGTTTTCAAAACTAATTTTGGTAAATTTTGTATTTCATTTAGAGGAGCATTTTTATGGAACAAAATAGTGTTAAAACTTTTTGATTTCTCTCATGAATGGAACTTTTTCTTATTTAAAAGAAAATTGATAGAAATTCTTTTCTCAGTTGAAAACATTCTGATATATTTTTAAGTTTGTTTTGTTTTTTATTAATACTCTTAGGAAATATTTTATCGTAATTTATATATACGAAATCTTTTATCTTAACTTATATATATATATATATATATATATATATATATATATATATATATATATATATATATATATATATATATATATATATATATATATATATACGTATATATGTATGTGTATTTGTGCGTATTATTTGTATGTGTATATATATATATTGATGTGTAAGTATATTTATTTACATGTTTGTATGTTTAAATATGTATAAATAATTATATTTGTATTTATGTGTGAATATTTGTCTGTGAATTATTAAAGGATTATTTATTATTTAAAATCTGTTTAGGCGGTTCTCGATGACAAGATCTTATGATCTTAGACGAGTATCCGCGTTCTTGTTATAACGTTAACAAAATTGTAATTCTGACTATACGTATTTTATTCATTCTTATATTGTAAAACTTATTTTGAATAAATAAAAAGAACAAAAAAAAAACAAAAAAAAAAACAAATTACAGCCCAAATCTTGGATTGATAGAGAAGCAAAAAAAGCAATGCATATGTTAATTCAAACAGAAAAATAAAATTAGGCATTAATATAATAACAGATAAAAATGGTTCTTTACAAACAAGTCGTGATAATATTGCTAATATCCTCAATGAAAACTTTCATTCAGTATTTGTTATAGAAGATCCAACAAATTTTCCTAACATCACAGTAAAAACAAGCAAGATTTTAGAATTAGATATAGACTCAGTAATAACTCAAGATGTCGTTCGAATTAAACTAAGTGAACTAAATGTCAATAAAGCATTAGGAGCAGATGGTGTAAGTTCATATGTGTTAAAAAAATGTCAAAATAGTTTTTGCAAACCTCTAGAGTTACTATTCAAAAGATCCTTAAAAGAAGAACAAATTCCACTCATATGGAAAATGGCAAATGTAACACCACTATACAAGAATGGAGATAAAAATGATCCTGCAAACTATAGACCAATTTCATTAACGTCAATACCATGCTAAATTCTTGAATCAATCTTAGGTGACAAAATAATTATCAACATGGTTTTCGAAAGAACAAAAGCTGTATTAATAATCGACTAGAGACACAAGATATTTTATTTGATGCTATTGAGAATGGCTGGTGTGTTGATATGTTGTATACAGATTTGTCAAAAGCTTTTGATAAAGTACCTCATATGCGACTGATGTTAAAGTTAAAATCATATGGTATTTATGGAGTAATTCTAAATTGGATAGAAGCCTATTTACATAATAGAAAGCAACGAGTAATTTTAGGGGATTGTGTATCAAAATGGCTAACAGTCGATAGTGGAGTTCCACAAGGTTCTGTCCTCGGGCCTCTTCTATTTCTTATTTATATAAACGATCTGCCAGACACATTAAAAAATAATATCAAATTATATGCAGATGATAGCAAAATTATAAATATTTTTAAATCAGATGAAGATATTCGCATAAACAAATTACAACTAGATATTGACAATATTATGAAATGGTCATATTGATAAAGCTGTCGGAAAATCAAATCAAATGCTTGCTCTTATTAAACGAACATTTAAATATTTTAACTCAAATATGGCAAAAAAATTATATACGACTTTTGTAAGACCCCATCTTGAGTTTGCAATCCAAGTATGGTGTCCTTATCTGAAGCAAGACATCTTAAAGTTAGAAAAAGTACAGAGAAGGGCAACAAAATTCTTACCAGCTTTTAAAAAAATGCCATATGAAAAAAGACTACAGTTATTGAAATTAACAACTCTAGAAGAACGTCGTTTAAGAGGAGATCTTATTTTTCAATATAAAATACAGAACGGTTACGAGGAAATAAATTGGATAAACGACTCAATATCTAAAGTTCAATTAAAACCTTACAATTTTCGTAGTCATAACCAAAAGTTAACAAAGGCATACTGTAGAGTAATGCTAGATATAATTTCTTTTCGTGTAGAGTCGTAAATGCTTGGAATGGTTTACCACCACATATTGTCGAATCAATAACAATTGACCAATTCAAAAATAAACTTGATAAATCAGATTATTGCAAAAATTATTTATTAAATACTAAATAATATTTATATACATTGAAAAGTAAACAATGCTATTTTTAAAACATTTATAGCTGTTATAGCACAACATCTTCTGTTATTGTGCTCCACAATTGATTTCATCAATTGTCACAGTGTACATTATTATTATTATTAATAGTAAATGTTTTTTAAACAAGATTAGTTTATTAACTGTTTAGCTTTGTACATTATACCTAAATTTTTCGATAATTTATCTTCAACTACACCTAAATACTCCCTCTAGGTTACATTTTCATCTAGAAACACGCCTAAAAACTTTATTGATTGCTCTCTCTTTATTAATTTGTTATCAATAAAAAGGTCCGGAAGTTCTAAGGAAACAACTGATTTTTTATGTAGACGATGGAATAAAGTGTATTTTGGTGTAGTAATATTTAAAGATAATTTGTTTGATTTAAACCATTGGGTCAGTTTGTCTAGTTCTTTGTTTATTGTTTGAAATAATATATTGATATCTTTATTGGAATAAAACTTAAATTACCTGAACTAACAATTAACAATATTAAAATAAAAAGAGTTTTTTTCAATGAAAATACTAGGAATAATTTTCGATGAGAATTTAAATTGGAAAAGTCAAATAAAGCTAGTCGAGAACAAAGTTTCAAAGACTCTGGGGATTATGTACAAGACAAAACATCTTTTAAATAATTTATGTTTAAAAAATTTATACTTTTCATTTATACATAGTCATATTAACTATTGTAATATTGCCTGGGCAAACAATCATTCATCTTTCCTGAAAATTATTTATACAAAACAAAAGCAAGCAAGTAGATTAGTTTTGGGCGCAAATAGATACGAAAGTGCCGAGCCGTTACTCAAGGAAATAAATGCTCTAAATGTATACAAACTAAATATACACCATAACTTGTTATTTATGTTTAAACTTCAAAATGAAATGATTCCAAAATATTTTTTTAAAAGTTTCACTCGAATTAATCATAAATATGAAACAAGACATTCAATGAGTAATTACTACATCCCACTTACATCACTCAAAAAATCTGACTTCTCGACTATATGCCGGGGACCACGCTTGTGGAATTCGGTTCTTGACAAAAATATGAAAAAAATAAAATCTATTGCTACATTTAAAAGAACTATAAAAAAACACTTACTAAATTTAAACATTACGTACATTCTCTCATTTTTTTTAAATAAATTGAAATATTTTTATTTTTTATGTACTTTATTAAATTTTAATATTGCTTTGAATATGTATATGCATATGAAGCGAATTAAATTTTTTTTTTTTATTGTCTTGAATTTGTATACGAATATGAACAGATTTGTAATTTTTTATTTGTTATTTTATATTTTAACTTTATCTTAAATTTCTTCTTTTTTTAACTTTAAGTTCTTTTTTTAACTTTATGTTTTTTTTTAACCTTTAAATTTTTTTTTTTTTTTTTTTTTAAACTTATTAATTTCACTCTTTTATAAAATATTAGAAGATATAAAATTTTATTGTATTTTTTTATATTTCACAAAGGGGCTTGATGATAAGTCATTTTGACTTCTATTTGCCCCAGTCAGCTTGTAATTATATATATTTGTTTAAATTTATAGATAAAATTGTAAAATGTGTAAAATGACGAAAATAAAAATAAATAAAAAATAAAATAAAAAAAACAAGCTGTTATCATCTGCAAACACTTGACTAGGTCTACCTGCCCCAATGGCTAACCGGCCGTGGTCTACCCTACACTTTCTGTAAAAGCCATTAAATTTATTTGAAGAAACTTTATTTTGCACGAAAAACAAATAAGCGTTGCGGAGACGTTCTTATATTTTTTATAAATAGCTTACGATATTTTACCAGGGATGATTTGATCATCGTTGAGTAGATAAACTTATTTTTGAAGTTACTTTATTATTGATTTGTTTCCAGCAAACATAGCCGAATTTCAGTGGACCAATATGGGCATTTTGAACGGTTTACTGTAGTTTTAAGGCGGCTGCCACTAATGATCCATTAAGTAACCAATGAGCAAAACACTAACAAACCGCTCAAAATGCTTACATAGAACCACTCTATATCCACTAAAAAAATATTTGCTTGGTTTAATTTTAATAACTTATGTTTTTAATAAATTCTTTTTTTCATTTTTCTATTTTTTTTAATAATGGATATAAATTGCTACCTAATTGATAACCGAATCAAAAAGTTTTTAAAAAGCGTTTTTTACAAATGACAACCTTTTAAAACTATAATCTTTTAAAAAGCAATTAGCTCAAATTTAGTGGAATTCATTTGCAAATGTAAGAAGTTTTTTTTTGTTTTTGTTTTGATAATAACAAATGGAAAAACTTTCAAGACTTTGGGACCCTTATAACAGGTTTTCATTGGGAGTGGGGCTTGGACCGATATACCACGGCACTGGCTCTAATTGATTGAAGCTTTATTAAATCTTCTTATAGTGTAAACATAGTTTATAACTTTTTTTAAAACTTACTATGACATCACTAATTTCACTCAAAATTTATTTCAATCTTAAAACTAAAAGTATTAAATTGATTACAAAGAGTTTCAAAAATCAAACAAAAACTATACATTAAATACTTAAATACTAAAACAAATGATAATAAAGTTAAATATAAAAATTACGCTAACCTTTTTGACCACCTAAAGAAAAAGAAAAAAAAGTTACACAAATTTACTTGTTAAATATAAATTAAATAATAAAAACACTTGGTTTATAAAAAGAAGTTATTGGTATCAAAAAATTAACGTTACGTCACTTATTCATGTAGTTAAAATTAATGCTTTTCTATTTAATAAAAGGAGATTAAGGAAGAATTTAATAAATATTTTGTATATGTAGGATCGAATTTCGTCAAGGTAGTTCCTAATGCTAACAGTTTAATGAATGATCTACGTGGTTTTCAAAAAAACAATTCTACTGAACATGTAATTTTTTATTTTATTCGAAATATTTCTGACTCGTTTAAAAATTAATTTTCAATTAACTTTAATCATTTTCAATTATTTTTTTCAATTAACAAAAATTGATTTTCAATTAACCTTAATTGAAAAGTAAGAGACAGTTTGTCCCGGGCGGCAGATATCCAAGTAGAGCTAAATGAAAACAAGGTACGTAAAAAAAAAAAAAGAAAAAAGAAAAAATCCTTCATCTATAATATAAGGAAATTTTGAAATATAAATTTCAAGGACCGTTTTGCTCGTGCTAAGCCACTTTTATATGAAATGGAAACTCTCAATATTCTGAGCTAAATATTTTTAATATGCTTTTTTATGCATAAATGTGAAACTCATTTATCAGCTGTTTTTTTTTGTACTTACCAAGAGATTGATTGGAAAAAATTTTATTTCATTTCGGGGACCATTTTTATGGAATAATATAGTTTCAAACATTAATAATAATTTTTCTCGGAAATGTTATTTTGATTCATTAAAACTGAATATTAAAAAATCATTTTTTGAATTAAAAATATGCTAATATACTTTTAACTAAATCCTATTATGTGCGTATTTTTCTATATTTATCAACGAGCATTCATTAAACATGTTTAGTTTGTAATTTGATTAAATTTTCATGAGATGCATGACTTAAGAACCAACATCAACGAGTAGTTATTGAAGAACGTTCGAATCGAAAAAGATGACAAGTGGCATCCCTCAAGGGTCAGTTTGTATACCAATTAATTTATGCTCTTTGTCAATGACTTACCAGACTGTATTATTAACCATACAAAAGTTTACCAATTAATCTTCTTAGTCATTGATATCAATTAATCTTCCTCAAATAATGAAAAACTTCAAACAGACATCGACATCGCTGTGAGTTGGTCATACAACTCCTTTATGTACTCCAACCTTAAAAATTCCAAAGTAATGCCCTTTGGTCATTGCAATAACAAGCCAACACACATACTCACACTTTTTCTGACATGCATTTAATGCTACCTTTGATCAATGACTTTGATGTTGTTGCGATACTAATATCCAACAACCTCAAAGTCAAAGAGTCTTTTTAGCTTTACGTTCAACTGCATCTAGAGTTTAAAATTTTTAATCTAAACATTAATAAAAAAGAAAAAATATATATTTGTTCCTAATGAGACATAAAAAGCAAGTGTAAGATTTCTACTTCAATTGTAAAACTTTTATTAACAAATTTTTTACTCTTTATATAAGTTTATAAGTTTTTTTTAAAAGTTGTGTCATATTAGCGTTAAAAAAGCTATTTGTAATAACTTGTTTTATTTTACTGATTTGCAAAATTTCTATGAACATCATCATATTCACGTCTAAACGTCATCAGTTTTATGCAATACAGTTAAAATTTGAAAGTAATTTCCACCAAATAGTAACTTAAGGTAAGCATGGCCTACTTAAAATACACGGCCTTACATCCTGCATTTTCGCCGAAAAAATAGAAGGCCATTTATCCGCTTATATTTACATTCACAAAAACATCTGAATTGAATTTAAAATTGAGCTTTAATGATATTTCTTATTTATAATTGCAGTTCTTTAATTCGCAGTATCAATATAAATAAGAAGAACTACTTCTGATATATGAAAAATATACTAATGAAGTATTTCTATTTTGTACTCATAAATACAAAAATATATACAAGGAAAGGAAATATTACTTTATTAAGACAATTTTTTTTAACTAATTCCTAATTGTTAGATTTCAATAGATCTTTTAATATATATTTAATTTCTACATCTTAACTGGTAGATAGTCGAAATCACTTAGAAAATTGGAATTTGAACCAAATGAATAACACGTGAAGTATATCAAATTTTTTTTTACTTATACATTAAAACTAGTTCAAACTTTTAACTCTCAAAAACAAAACAAAAAACATTCAAGAAGTATAACTCACACAAATAAAAAATATGTATCAAAAATTATTTAAAACTTTGTCTTTTTTTAAAAGCAACTATATTATCTTTATGAACCAAGTCAGTAATAACTTTTCTATTATTGTTGAAGTATATGTTGGAAATAGTGTTTTCCAACATATACTTCATATACACATATACACAGCTTTTCGTTTTCTTTAATTTTGATTCTTTTATCAAATTTTTTATTCTTATTATTCTTTCACTATATAAAACATTAAGCTCACTAGAAACCACCACTCATTTGGCGATATAGGTCGAAACGCCTTTCAATAGGGTAACATTAGAAACGTCAAAATAAAGTCAAAGCCATGATTTAAATGGTATTCTTTTAGAGATGCTTGGCATAAAAGTGTTCTTTGTAAAGCTAAAGATGTTTGAGTTGATAAGGTAAATTTTTCACAATTAGAAATTTTTGAACTTTCCTAAGTTGAAAGCCACTGTGCAAATTGCACGCAAAAACTCAGGCTTTTTATCACCTTGAATCGCTGCTCTTCCAAGTCTATTACTAAAACAAAATTGATTTTTTGTTTTGGAGATTGTCCACCACACGTTGAAAAGATGCAAGAAACTTGAAGCATCTTTAGAATTCGGAAAATAAGAATTTATAGCAGCTATAGTAGTTTCATGAAAAAAGTCAAGTGCTACCTAAACATTCTGTTTAAATTTGCGTAGGTGTAAAACTTTATTGCAAATATAGGAGCTTTTCTTAAATTTGTATCCAAGTTTTCATCCTTTTCATAATTATCGTGCAACAGTTTCCAGGAAATTTCATCAAACTTAAAAGCAATATCATCAAAAAAATAATAAAAATTGAATTCAGGAAAAATAATTTTTTTTCTATCTAACAAACTATTTCTAACATATTTTATCAAGTGTACAACATCAAAAAATAAACTTTTTGTTTATTTTTTGATGTCGTACACTTGATAAAATTTATAAATAAGCTTGATCATGTAACTTCAATAACTTTGAATAGGTTGAAACATCAGTTGCATGGTTGTCACATACAATACCTCTGAATCTAAAACCATTTTTGGTTAAAATATCTAAGCAGCTCAAAGTTTCATCTTTTAACCACTCACTGTTAATTTTGGCTACTGGCGAAGCTTTAATAATGCTGGGTATATTTTCTTTTAATCCAATTATCATAAAACATACAATACTTCTATAAAGTTCATTCTTATCATCAATACCAATAAATTTACTTACACAATACTTTGCACACTTTTGAAAATACATTTTATCAAATAAAACAATAATATCCTTTGATAAAGAATTATTTTCCATCAATAATTTTGCAACTTTCAATGAACTAATTTTACCTTCAATTTATCTTGCTTAAAAGGGAAAGTAAAGGTAAGGTAAACTGTTCAAGAAGAAGTTTATACGATTGAAGTAAAGTATAACGTAGGAGTAAAACATATTGGATAATACCAGCTGAATAGACTGTACTTTTTTTAAATTGATGTTTTTTAAGTTCATTTAAAAAACAAATATTTTTTGCTTGTCCTTTAAGACGGGAAGGAAAGTTTTTAAGCATGCTTTTCTTACAAAGTTTACAATTGCTCCCATGCATGAACCAATGTGGCAAAGATACAGGAAAACCTTTAAGAAACAACTTCTGGTGCTAGTCTTTATCAATTTTGATACATTCCATGACTTCTGGCTTACACTCATCTTTCAATTCATGTTTATAAAAAACAACAGAATCTAGATATTTTGAAAAGGTATATCCCAGTGGGCTGTCTGATTCATTGATTGATTCTAAATCAAGTATAGAATTATTTGTTAAAAATGATTGGTACTCATCTTCTTGAAAAACCCTTTTTGTAGGAGATCTTCTTGGTAGTGAAATTGTAGGTAATAAAGATGGTGTTTCTTCACAATCTGGATAAATAGTAGGGACTTGTTTTAAGGCTTTAATCAAAACGGAATCTTTTATCTTGTTCTCCCTCCTTTATAAGTTTATTGTCAAAATGTTTAAAACACTGTGTTACTGTGAATACACATCAGAAGTGTGTGTTACACAGTATACTGATGAGGAAGTTGGTCGCCAGTTTTTTCTGTTCACAAATTGAATCCAAATGTTTTTTTATATCTTCTTTTTTATATATTTTTTAAAATCGGCTGTTAAGCGCTCCACGGCGTTAATTTTTGTTCAAAAATCTCCCGATTGCCAGTTTGCGAGTGTTTTCACACTTACAGTCATAGTAAGTGGAAACCATGTGAAAATAACAGATAAATTTTAATAGACCAATCAATATCAAAAGTTTTTGCGAGTTGTTTCTATCGGTACAGACATTTTGCGCTAAACTTGAATTTTATTTTTAAGAAAACAAAGCGTATGTTTATGTACCTCATCCTACCATTGTTTTAATTATGTCTTGAGATTATACTTTCACATTGATAACATAATATCAAATAGATATATGCAGAAAAAATATTACAAAAATTGGACACTACAATTATAATTGCACTTCTGAATAAAAATTAATTATTAAAAAAACAAAAATCTATATGTAAAATAATTTTTTAAACTTAAAATTTTGTAAAACATCAAAATTACAAAAATCTCCACAAATAATTTAAAGAAATTATGAAATATAAGTAATCTAATTAGTAAATAAAATTAAGGGAAAGTTCTTCTTAGAAAATGCTGCTATAAAAACTTTTTAAAATTGTTTTGTAGTTAAAGGTTCTTTTGATTTCGTTGCAGGAAAGTAAGTCGTCAAGTACAGCCTGGCAATACCTAAAAAACAAAAATAAAAAATTACTACTGTCCAATCAATTTATCATACATGTTCTATTTTCATTCAATCTGTAAATTCTATTTCATAAATCTACACACACTGTAATTTGCATAGCTTGTTGAACTAGGCTGTTCAACAGCCTAGATATATAACAGACTTTAGATATATTGTGAATTAATTAGCTAAACTTAACTTAACCTTAAACCAATAGGATAATTTATTCTTAAACCAATATAATTAACCTTAAACCAATAGAACTAGAATATACATCTACATCTTAATTTTAAAAAATAAATAAAAAGCATAGCAAAAAGAAAGGTGTCATCTTATTAATAATTTTATAACAGGTAATATTTATAAAAACTAATAGAAAGAAAATATTTTCATATTTTGAATATCTTTTCTTTTAATGAAGGTTATATGAAAATATCTTAAAATGATATAAATAAAATCCAAGTCTAAAAAATATATACTAATTTATTTGAACAAATATAAATTCTGAAATTGAGATATAATCAAAATGCAGAAGGATTTTCAGAAATAGATTTAAACCAAAAAATTTGTTGCTTGTACATTCTTTTTGATGCTTGCCAGCTCAAATTTTTAAATAAAAATCCATAAAACTGAGCAGCCTTGCAAGTCATTAGTGATACCTATTTTGAATTCACAATTAATTTTTTGTGACATACAAATCCGGAGTCCTTTTGGGACTCCGTATCCCTGCTTGGATCATGGCTTTACTTAGATAACCTTAACACAAACATCAAGGTTTTTAATAATCTGATACCTTGTTTCAGATTACTATAACCTCATATAAAGTATATCTGATACCTTGTATCAGAGGTTTATCAACTTTGAAAAACAAACTACAAATTGTTTTTGTTTTTGATTATGCAACATATAAATGGATATTAATGAATATAAATGAGAGAAACACAGTTTTTTAAGATATACACCAACATTTGTATGAAAAATTATTAATATAAAATTTTAAATCATTAAAAATAGAAAATTTATGAACACTTCAGTTCATTACTTAGATAATTTAACATATTCAAATAGTTGTTTGAATATACTAATTATAATTCCTAAAATACTTCTTTGTAGCTATTTATACTTTTTATTCACAGTAGAACCCAGTCTTTACATTCCTGGAGATCTTTCAATAATAAAACTGTTGTAATCAATAATAAACTTCATTAATAAAAATGTTTATCAATTTAGTAATAACTTAATAAGTTAATATGTTACAAGTAAAAAATTTACCCTTCATAAAAATATTTAATGAAGTTACAATACAAGTATACAAAAAAAATGCAGAATAAAATGCAGACAATTTTAAAATTTAATGAACATAACTTTGAAATTCATGAACAAGAACTAAAACACAAAACAAAAATATAAAAGTAAAAATAATAATTAATATAAAAAAATTATGAAGATCTAATAATAAAAAGATAAAACTTAGAACTTCAAAACCTTTAAAGCATTTTTTTTTTCTCACAAAGCCTGCTTACCTCAGCCAAATAAAATAAAAAGTAATATTTAGTGTGTTTAAATATCTTAATAACACAATAATGTAGAATAAACATAAACTTCATAAAATGATCTGATTGCATTTCTCGGTTAAACATGAACAACACTGATGTGTAACCAGTCACACGTTGCAAATTAAGATATTTGTAAACATTTTTTCATACTGTTTTATATATATATTTATACCTACTAATAAATATTATTTTTATGAAAAATATTTTATCAACTAAAAAATTAAAAAAAAAATTTTTTTAATGTCAAGTGACAAATAAATAAAAATATGTATAACATTTACATTTTAACATTCAAGATAAGGTCTTAAAAATAGTTTGTTTTTTAATCAAATAATAAAAAAATATTTTTCAAAAATGGCTGCCAATTTTCTGACAATTAGTCAAAAAGTCACATTGAAACATCAGAGACAAACTCATACTTGCCTTTTACTTCATTTATAAAATAATTCCGCAAACGGTCCTTAGTGCGTTAGGTTCATATTTAGTTGAAAGTTTTAAAGTTAATTCATTATTTTAGGTTTTAAGACTTTTCGAAAATCAAAAATGTCAATTTTTGTGGCTTTTCGCAAGCAACTCGCCACATGTAATTGGGTTTTTGTAGTACTCTTTTAATTGTTTAAGCACTAGCAACAACATCAAAAAACTTTTGTCCCTTTCGACTGATATCGGCAGATAATAAACTTCTATTTTTTTTCACTATACAAATAAGTGAACATTCATATCTTTTATTTGAGATGCTGAGTCTTTCAGGACATGGAAGATTTTGAATTGAATTGTATCTTTATTATCAGCTAATTATTCTGCTAAAAGTGGCATGTTTTGTGTTAAAATGTTTTGCAGTTTCCCTCATTAAGATGTTTTGTTCATTCATTATTATGATTTTACATTTTATTATATTATCAATAATTTTTTCCAGTCAACTTGATTGTTTTATTGCAAAAATATTGTAGTTAATTTGTTGGTTAATTAGTAAATTAGTTAGTAAGTTAATTGTATATACTCATTTTTCTATTTTATTTTACGCAAATTTTTCAAATATTAATAACAATTTAAATAAAAATTCTCTAATATTTATAAATAGTTTGCAAAGTTTTAATCAAAGACAAATGAAATTTTAAAGGAAGTTAGAAATAATAGAGTGGATTTTTAATTTAGGCCATGATAATTATTTTAGATTATGAGATATATGTCAAAAAATAAAGCAATATAGTTAGCACATCAAATAATATTTTTATGAATATTTATATTTGTTTGAAAGAAAATAGAATGCTCATCATTTTACATTTTTTTTATATTTAAGAAGAGTCAAACAATCATTGATTTAATATCAATCAGAGTCCAATGAGATCAAAAAAAAAACATACTGGATTAATATTTATGGTCAATTCTGTATATATTGGGTATGTGCAATTATCCGTTATTTGCCGTAAAAAAATTTCAAAAACTGTGACCAATTTTTTTAACTTGGCGAAGACACTATTTACGCCAAACCACATTGTGATGTTGTTTATGAACTAAACTAAATAAAAATTGGTAGTCGTTTAGTAAAAAGGTTAGGCTATATACTCATATATTTTATTTTTACTGTCATAAATAAAAAAATTCTTTATTTTAAATGTAAATTCTCAGTGTTTTTTAACGAGCAACAACTCTGTAAGTTATCGCAGGTCCTTCTTGAAATTAAAGGGTCCTTTAGATAATTCATTTATCTGCTGATGTTTAAAATTTCAAGTAAATCTGTTGTGCGCATATTGTTTTCAAGAGCCATCAAGCACACCAGGTGTTTCGGTGAAATTAAGGATTTCTCGCATTTTGATCTGTTTTTTATTAACATAAGTTTTGCCGATCACGGGATAATTAGTCACAGTTTTCTTAAGTAATTTTTGTACTTAAATTTTGTCACTTAAATGCTCGTAACTTTTTATAGAATATCTAATTTTGATAAAATTTTTACCATTGTAATACTAATTAAAAGCTCTTTCTAAAGATATATAACACTTTAGTATATAAACATTTTAAAATTTTTACACACATACCTATATATATATATATATATATATATATATATATATATATATATATATATATATATATATATATATATATATATATATATATATATATATATATATATATATATATATATATATATATATATATATATGTATATATATATATATATATATATATATATATATATATATATATATATATATATATATATATATATATATATATATATACAGTATTGGACAAAACAACCAACATCAAACAATGCTAAGAACCATGCTTTGCAACCAACATCAAACAATGCTAAGAAGTGTTCCTAATTTTACATGTCTTAAAAACGAAGCGAACTATACTACCACAGCAAACAGTTCAGGAGTCTGGAGTCATAGCATGCCATGACATGAGCAATCAGCTGACAGGTGACATCACACACGCAAAATTTCGTTGACAAGTGCCATTTTGCAGCGGACAAAACAAGTGCAACTTAATAATTAAATAATTAAAGGAAGTATCCAGAAGTTTCCAGAAGCACGCAGAAGCTTCCAGAAGTTTCCAGAAAAAGCATCTGGAAGCATCCAGAAGTATCCAGAAACATTCAGAAGCATCCAGACGCATCAAGAAGCTTCCAGAAGCATCGAAAAGAAGCATTTAGAATCTTCCAGAACAGGTTCACACGGGTTCATTTTACTATATAAGAGACATGTCAATCGACATGTAATTCAGTCAGTATATGGAAGTCAATCAGTCAGTATTATCAAGACAGTTTGTCGAAGTGAGTTTATCAAAGTGTTTTATCGAAGAACATCAATACAAGAAGTGAAATACAACAAGTGTTTCATTACATCAATACAGTCCACATCCAACCAAGACGTTGTGTTCCACAGAGCATTATTGTATCTTCACAAGATAAATGTAACACGGTAAGCCTTGAGAAGCGTGATTATTTATTTTTATTATTTTTATGGCATCAAGTGCAAAAATGGCTCCAAAAAACCAGAAGAAATGTTTGCTACATCTCATATTGACTGGAATGTGCAGAAATGGCGAACTGTCCTGTTCAGTGATGAATCGAAGTTCAACATCATTGGGAGCGATGGCATTTGTCGTGTACGTCGACCGGCCGCAAAACGCCTCGATTTACGTTACTGCCATAAAACCGTGAAGCATGGTGGATGCAATGTAATGGTCTGGGGGTGTTTATCTGCTAACGGTCTTGGTCCAATACATCGAAACGATGGAATAATGGACCGTTTCATTTATAAAAATATCCTGAAATATGTTATGTTACCTCATGCTGAATGGAATATGCCAATAAAATGGATTTTTCAGCAAGACAACGATCCAAAACACACTGCAAAAGTAGTCAAGCAGTGGTTTCAAGACAACCACCTATCGGTGATGGATTGGCCGCCTCAATCTCCGGATCTCAACCCTATCAATAACCCTATCAATAACCTGTCAACCGCAGAATTACATATTAGTTTAAATTATAACTTCACCATTTTCACCAATTTTGAATTTATAAATAAATACGATCGATAGAGCCAAGACTTGTAAATAAAAGCTTCATTGATACCACTTGTTTTTTTGAGTAAGCAATGCTTCGTTCCAAACTCTGCTAAACTTTTTGCACCTCTTGATGTCTTTGTCTTGTCTCGGTTTTTGCCTTCGAGTCCTTCCGTGAAGTGTTGCTTTATTTGATGCGTATGAGCTCGAGTCACTGGTGTTGTTATTAAATTTTGAAGTTAGCGAATCGTTGGAGTTTGATTCTGGCTGAGTTTAGATAATGATACGGGATGGGATGAGAATAATCAAGTACCATATCAGCAGGCTGATATGGTACTTGAAATGTTTGAGTAACTTGTAATTTTGATTAATTAACTTTTCTAACATCAAGTGAAAAAAAAAATAGTGCTTTGAAATGCGGCCATGGCGCAGTGGTAAGCGGCCATGGCGCAGTGGTAAGAGTGCTTGCTTTATAAGCAGGAGATCGAGGTTCGAAACGAGCTCTGGACAAATTTTCGCGTCACGGTAAGGAAGGAGGCGTGAACTTCCTGGTTAAATGCACTTCCGCGGTGCTCTGTGACAAGACCGTTAGGACTTCTTGGGGCACCTAAAATAAAAATTGAAAAAAAAAATTGAAAAAAAAAAATCCAACGATTATTTGTGTTCGTGTTAATGCGTCACCGGAGCTAAAAAGTTTTTCTTGTATTCGAATGAAACTTTCTTTTGTTATATCTGTTGTAAAAACTTGTAGCTGCCTAAAATTCTGTAAGTAATTTGCGCCAAATTTGTTTAACGTGACAATACACCTACGTCTAACGGTTGAAGTATGTGGGACAAATGAGCTGATAAACATATCACCCTGATGTTATTGTCAATATAAATACATACAACATTGTAAGTAGCATGTGTGAAGTGTCCATCCAAGATTAAAATGCGAATACCTGTAACTGAAGAAATTGCTTGATTTATTGATTAAAATACTCAATTTTAGTAGACCAAACTAATTATCTGGAATTAATTTGATTGCTGGTATGACAACTTTAGTAAGCCATTGAATAAGTTGTTTTTTTCCATCCAACTTGACTTGGATGTTGCAAACACGGTGTTTGGTTGTTCCCTTACACACCAGTTCCACATATAGCAAGAAGTGTTATTGATGATATTTGCTTCAAGAAATTGTTTTTAAAGGTATTAAAATAATTTTTTGTTTTGTCCTTGGTTCAATAAGAAGTTCTGAAAAACGAAATATTGCCTGCTTATCTGACGCCTAATTTATGGCTCCAGCGTTTCGTGAAACCTTGATACTATTCTCGTCCTAGTATACTGTTTGGTGGAAACAGATAACTTTGATTTCTAGATACCAAATAATCCCCAACTATTCCAATGACATCTGTAATTGTTCTGCCAAATCCCCAATCAGCTAAACTGGTAAGTACTGAAACAAGAACAAATTCAAACGCTGTACTTAACACAGTAGTTGTATCTCTACTCTGTGGAGGGCTTTATTGTGCACACGTTTTTGAAGAGTTGTCTTTGGTATCTTGTATGCCTCTGAAGATTTACTATGTGATATTTTGCTTTTTTTGGTTTGTTCTAATGCAAACTTTAATTGCTCTTCAGTGTAAGTTGTTTGCTTTTCACAAATGTAAGTACAAGTCATGCTTAAATTTTTTTAAATAAGTAGCAAACGCTATCATTATTTACGTTTTAATTCACTTATTTACGTTTTAATTCATTTATAATTATTAATTTATTTAGCCGCGCTCATTGGAGGTGGTTGGAGGGGGAGAGTAAACATGTTAATGGTTTATACTTATGCATTAAGCACAAGTGTATGCCATTAACATGTTTACTCTCCCTCTCCAACCCCCTCCCCCATTCCTCCTGCCACAAAAAAAAAAAAAAAGAATATCTCGGTTTTTCGCTCATAACTTTTTTCCGGAACCAGCAAATTCAATTTTGAATAGAGAATCTTGATCGTCATAAAATTTTCTACAAAACAGCCTTTTTAGTTGAGTAAAATTTAATTTTAGTTTTGGGAGTTTTGAAATTGATTTTTTTGACAAAAAAACTTTTTTTATTCGGGTGAGAATATTAAAGTTTTCTTAAATTCTTTAAAACAATTTTTACTGCTTTAGATAGAGCCCGAAATTCTCAACAAAACGGTGCTTCTCAAAAAAAAATTTTTGTTTAATTTTGCCCCAAAATAAAGAAGTTGGCAAAACCCAACTTTTTTTCTTTTTTAATGTTATTCACGTCCCCAAGGCCGAGAACTTGGTCATTGAACTTCGAACTTCTTGCTTACAAAGCAAGCGCTCTAAACAAAAACTATAACAAGTGCTGTTAACAAGGACTTTTCAAGGACTATTCCACCTCTGATGGAGTATAACAGAGGCACTGTTAAAATTTTTAAAAAACGCGTGTGTTTACCTAAAGTGAACTGGTAACATTTAACATTAACAGAATGCACAATAGGTGCACGATTGGGCAAAACCTTCATTGACAATAAAACAACAAATTCATACTAAAGTTTTTTATTATAACAGTTATGAAAAGGTGCTATATAAAACATAAATTTAACTCCAGTTCGAAGTTGGTTCTGGCCATATAAGCATCTCTAGTAAGGAAGGAGGCGTGAACTTCTTGGTTAAATGCTATTTTTGCAGTGCATTGTGATAAGACCATAAAAATTTTGTGGAGCATCTAAGTGGCTAATAAAAAAAAAAAAAAAAGGAAGAAGGGACAGTAAGAACACAAATTAACAGTAAAAAATTGTCATTCAAATTAAATTGTGAAAGTACATAATGAGTACCGTTTATTTAATACATTAAGATTTTTGAAGAGCACCGTTTATTTAATACATTTAACACAAGACTTATTGAATAAAATGTAAAAAAAATTATTAAATTTCAAAAATTTCTACTTTCAAAAGTTGGTTGATTTGCACATTCTATTCTATTTGAGAATGGCTGAATAGTGGTTTTTCCCTAATTTGAGAAAAAAAACCCACTAAGATCCATCTCCTTATTTTGCAAGATACAGCAATGTTCCAATACATTTTTTTAAGTACAAAACTAAATAATTTGTCCAAAAGATAACTTCCACATTTTCCCCTGAGTTCTGGGCAAATTTTCACAACTGTCGCAATTCACCCCAATATTTAATTTTTTTTGAAAACTTGAAATCAATCAAAATATTTAGGTGATGTTCTTTAATTTCTTCATCACAGCTTCATCAAATTGCTTAAGCAAACATTTGGTAAAGTTTCACAATTATATCTTCAGTGCTTTTGCTTGTTTCTACAATGTCATTACGTAAGAAACAATTGTTTATGCCACTTAAATTTATTCTAAATAATCTATGTTTATAAGTGAGTGCAGAAAAGCCAAGAACACACAAACCCTAAATACCCAAAATCCATAAAGGTTGTATCTAAAAGCAAACCAGAAATGCTTATACCTAGCAAAAAAATTTTTTGCTGCTTCTTTACATGCTAACACAGTTTTAATTGGTGGTTAAATAAATGTGGCTTCTAATACTTTACCAACCGATAGTTTTGGAAATATCTGATAAATATGTTTGAACGTCTCATCCTCTGGACTCGTTTAATTAAACTCAATATGAAGTGGTAGAAACAAAATTATAACAAGAGGTTTATTAATAACATTAAGGATACTAATCTGTATATCTATTTTATTACAAAATGCTGGTTCTCAGTGGACATAGGACCTAAAAAAGACGTCTTTTGAACGTTCAAAAGACATTTAAAAGTCTTTTTTACGTCCCATGCTCACTGGGTTAGTACACATACAAATAAAACATAAACATTTTTTAAAGTTAGTTGGCTAACCTGATTAAAATTTCTAAAATCTGAAGGTTAACTCAAACACCTCATTTGTTAAGGTTAACACAAATATCTCATTTGTTAACATAAAAACCAAAAGGTTAACACAAACATCACATTTGTTAAGGTTAACACAAACACCTCAATTTTTAAGTTTAACACAAGGACCTCATTTGTTGATAAAACCATTTAGTATTAAGTAAAATATCTTAAGTTACTTTGATATAAAGAAGATGAATAAAGGGGTTAGAGAAAAACATTTCATGTTCAAACCATATAACATTTACGAATTTTGAAGCATTACCATTATAATTTTTCTATATTTTTTATTTTCAAAGCAATGTAAAAAAGTTTTATATTTACAACCTATTTTTTTTAATCAACTTTAGGCATTATAATATTGTTTCCATACATTCGCATATTATTTCTTAAAAAAACTATTTGGAAATCAGGCATAATGTTGCGAGGCAATATAAGAATAGATTGTTTTTTGCTTTGTTCATAGTATGTTTGTTTAATATTTTGCACAAACACACCAATAAAACATAGCAAAATTACGTAGTTAACATTATGTAAATACGTAATATTTGTTATGTTTAGTTTTTATCCAGCATATTATTATGCTTTATAAATTGTTTACTTAGACTTATATTAGACTATATTTACTTAATATATTTATATTTTATGTGAAAGTTTATTCTGTTAGATTAATTCCTGTTTTAAATTCTAACTATGTAAACGAAATTTATAGAAAGCAGGTATACAAATCTATAGGCATTAAGCTAGCAGTTTGTTGTGTTTATGCTAATGAAATGTATTGTACTTTTTTTATTCTTTTTAAGTTTTAAGATTAAAATTGACGGCGGCCCCAGGCAGTAATTGCATAATCTATATAACTGTGAACAAATGAGTAATAAAGTTGTGTTTAACTTTTTAAAATTTTAATAAGACTTAAAAAAACTTGTGTTTTATTTAAATACATTCTAGCCTTGAATAAGAATCTAATACTCTTTAGTAAATGTAACTAATATGTCGTTTCCATGTGGTATTCTTATGAAGAAAAACACCTAAAAAGTTTGTTTCTGTAACTCTTTTTATTTTAACTTGATCAATAAAAATTTTCGGCATATTTGTGTGTAAAGAGCGCTTTTTGTAGAGTGGATGACTTTTATTTATGTTTAGTTTTAATTTATTAAATTTGAACTAATTTGATACTTTTTGCAGTTCGTCATTCATAGTGGAATAGAGTGGGTAAATATCGTTATTGGAAAGGAAAAATTACATGATACTTTCAATTTATACCAATCATTTATTTGCTTGTTTGTCATAAAAATAAATTTTAAGTTGAACAAAGATAAAATTTTTCAGAGCTTGTTTTTTTTTGGTTTTAGTAAACTAAACTACATATGAAACCAATTGAAAATCTGAAAATAAAAAAAAAAATCATATCATTTTGGCACACTCTACAGTCACAGAGCACCGCAGAATTTTGGTTTATTTAAAAAAGTATTAGCAGATGGTACTGAAAATCTATTAGCACTAGTCGATAAGTAGACCATAGACCATCTAACTGTATCGATCAGTTTTGTAATGCAGTCATGAGTTCCTAAAATTTCTCAACTGGTAAATGCGCAGTTTTTAAGATATAGCTCTTATAAATTTTTAATTTTCAATCTTATCGTGTGTTTCGATTCCGCTACGCAAACCCTGACTAGCGCGAGAAAGTGTATTGAACTTCTTAAAGTGTAACGTTACTGCTGATTGTGAAACTAAACACTGTTTGTATATAAATCAACTTAAAAGTGTTCAGATTAGAGTGGCTGAACAAATTGGGAAAACACTGAATCTGCTGCTGACGACGTTTACGATGATGATCTCGATGATTATGACAAATACGAAGCAGACTTACTAGAAGACTTATAAAATTTTATTAGCAAATAACTTTTACTCTTTTGCTTGTAAATAATTTAAAACGCTTTTTAGTTGAGAATCAGATTGTAAAATATTATTTTACTGTCTAAAACGACTATAAATCGACCATAAGTCGATATTTTTACACGATAACAACAAGTTAATAGAATACCTTCGTTTACAACTTAAAAAAAAATTTATTTTGTCTTCAAGCCAATTGAAATTAAAAATCCAATGATATTTTGGAAAAAACTTTTTTTTCTTAGATAGTAAACACAAAAAATAAAAAAAAATCGATACATCGTTTTGATGGTTTTTTGAAGTTCACTGAAGTTCACACAAAAACTGCGGGTCTTTGAATTGAGAAATTTTTATTTTAGAATCTCCACAACCTAAAACGCTCATTTACATTGGAATTTTTTAGATCTCACGGCGGCACCACAAAAGTTAACTTTAAAGCATCTTTTTTTATTACGGCCCGCGGTTTAAAGTTGTATTCAGCGTACTATCTTGTACTGAAGAAAAGTAAAGCATAGTTTACCCACATGATAAATATAACAGCTTGCAAGAAGAGATTTTATAAGTGGATTTTTGGAGAGACTCTAAGAATTTTCATTAAGAAAGCCTTAGATGTTGTCTTCAAATCTTCTTTATGGGTTGAACAGCGTTTCTATGAACATTTATTTTGATAATAGGAAATTGTTTTGAATAAGTACAAGCTCACAAATTTCAATTGTAATGAGTCAGGCATTTTGATTGTACATAAACCTTTTAAGTTTATGAAAAAAAATCATTGTGTTTCTTTTATAACACGCCGTGAAAGGGGCGTAACTATAAGTTTAGAAAGGGGTGTGACAGTTGTTTGTGCTATGAACAATTTATTCTGCCAATGGTAATTTTTAAGAGCGGAAAATTATAAGATTTTTTTTAGTTTTGGATATCTGCGAAATTCATACAAAAAACATTATTTGAATTTGCAAAAGAAAACAGTAACAAATGATAATAACTGATAGGTTTTATTGTGCATTACATAGATGTGGAGAAGCTAACACTATCACTGTCAACATTTCTAAAACCTTTGATAAAGTTTGGCATGCTGGTCTTCTCCATAAACTCTCTTCTTACGGTGTATCAGGGAGCACCTTTAAGAATATTTAATCTTTTCTTACCAATCGTAGTATAAAAGTTGTCCTCGACAGCACTCTTTATCATTTCCTGTTATTTCATGGGTTACTCAAGGTTAGATCATTTGGCATATACTTTTTTTAAATATAAATTAACGATCTCCCAGAAATTCTCACATCCGAGGTGGCATTGTTCGCTGATGATACTACCATTTATTTTTGTTTTGATAAGAAGCCAACACTCTCCGATTGCTTGGAGGGGACATTTAAGTTTGATAAAGATCTCACTTCTGCTACAGCATAGGGCTTTCAGTGGCTAGTGAAATATAACTCAGATGAAATATTTTTTGGCTTATCTTTATCGCACCAATCAGCACTTTTCTATATTTATGAACGGTAATGTAATCGATGAGTCGTCTATCATTCGTCTTCTAGAATTAACTCTTACTTCCGATCTTTCTTGGAAACCATACATCAAATACGTTGCTAATTAAGGATATGCTAAGGTTGCATCTCTTTATCGGATTCACCACTTTTCTACTCCGGATTTTATTCTCCACCTCTATAGATCTCAAATCCGTCTTTGTATGGAATACTGTTGGCTTACCTGGAGCGGTCCTTCTAATGATGGCCTTTCTCTTTTAGACAAGGTGCAAAAACGCATTGTAAACATAGTTGGACCTGCTCTTGCAGCCAACCTTCAATCATTGTCACATCATTGTAATGTTGCTTCCCGTTCTCTTTTCTATAAATACTATAACGGACGCTGCTCTAAAAAGCTAGTGTCTCATGTGCCATTTACTAAAAGTCATTTTCGTGTTACTCGTCATTTAACTAAGCCTCATCCTTTTACTGTGACTGTTCCTAAGTGCTCCGAAAATTCTTATTCGTCTAGTTTTTTTCCTCCAACATCAATTCTTTGGAATTCGCTACCTTTATCTTGTTTTCCGGATTCATATAATTTTTTATATTAATCTTTTAAGGCATCTGTTAATCATCACGTTGCTTTATGAAGTTTATCTCTTCTCTTCCAGTAACTTCCAACTCTAATAGTGGTTGCTTGCAGCTTTGTTGGAAGTGAAGATGTTACTAAAATTACTTTACCCCCCTCCCATATAATTTCCCATAATCAAATACTTAGTTTCGACAAGTTTCGACTTTTAAAGCTCACATAAGACCCTGAAAAATTATGGCTTATTTAAATATTTAAAATCTAAGGAAATATTTTAGAAAATAAAAAAAAATTTAAAATCACTAATTTTCAAAAACTGATTTGGGTTTCTTCTTCTGTTTAATAAAATGAAAAAAAAAAAATTACAAGTGAAATAAAATTTTTATATAGAATTTATTTTAAAGATTCGTCTAGACTACTTACTAAACAAACTACTTTATAAATATTTACTTCATTTTATAAACACACAAAACGCCAGAACATAGCAAACTATGCAAAAAAACATACTAATAGTTCAAATATGTACATATGCCAGCATTCGAGTAATTTATAAAAGCACGTAGGCAAACCACGCCAGAACATAGCACCAATTGGAAATTATTTTTCATAATTGTGAGACAAACTAGATTTATGTAGTTAAACTCTATTTTTTTTAATTCTAAGTTTGTTTTTTTTTACTTTAAAGTTTTTTTCTTATTTGATGTTTTTTTAAAAAAAAATTATTTGCTTATTGATGCTTAATTCTTAATTTTGAATTTCTAGCTCTGGTACGATGTTCTTGCTGCGGTACAATGTTCAGCACATTCTTGTTTTAATAAAGGTTAGTATTATATTGTTCATAGAATTTTAACTGCCATATTTGACCACCAATTTGATTGTATTTAACCTCTCCAATCAATGATATCAAGGCATTCTAAAAAATAATTATATGTCATTATGTATCGCCAATTAAGGCCATGAGTGAATAAATTTCCCAAACTAATTTCTCATTTGATAAAAATTGCAAATAACAAATATTTATTTTTAAAAATAAATCACTATTACTGATTTTATTAAATATCTTTGAAAAATTCGAAATTTGACCAAATTATTGTCCATACTAGAACCTTCCATAAAGGTAATAAATTTTTATCAATTTTTTGAATAAAAATCGTCGTAGAAGTTCAATTAGGAAAATTTTTTTTTCCATAAAAATAATGCAAAATGTACTGTTCAATATTAAAAAAAAAATGTAAAAGATTTAAATAAACATTTAATCTTAGTAATTAATAAAATCAAATTCAAAATTTAATTTTGATTTAATTTGTGTTTTTATCTTTCAATTATGCGAACAAACCAAAAAAAAAAAAGACGCCTTTAAAATCAAATCAAATATGATTTTAAACCACATGGTCGACTTGCAATATATTACTCGTAGGTGCCAAATAAACATGTTTTACAACACGGATTATTGATTACAAGGAGCAATTAAAAGTTGCATTAAAAATTTCATTATTAAAAGGCGAATGACAGTAAATAAATATAAAAAAAAATTGTTTCTGGTGTCATAATCTTAAGCATTAAAAAATAATTTTATCGGTACTTTTTTAATTTCAGCATAACACAAATATTTGTTGCACTATTCAATAAGACTAGCTTAATTGTTAAAGTCAATTCTCTATTAAAAACTAATACTTGCTATATATATAAATATAATAGACAGCCACTGAAATTGGTAGATTATCACACTTAATGTCGTTTTTAACGCCTTTAACAATTTAGAAGTTTTTTCTTTTTTCTTGAGTTTCCAAACTGTTAGGTTATATTAAAACACTTGAATAACACAACTAAAAACGTAGTTTCTATTGGGATTTTGAAAATGCTTGTACATTTTTTGCCATTTTGAAAAACTTATTTTGAAAATTACCCGCCACCCCCCACGTCCCATCTTAGAATCGCCTCTACACCTAAGAGCTAGAACGAATAATGATGATTTATTAGCAATCGGCACACCTCATTGGAATTAACTCAAGTTAAACTTAAAAATAAAATTTTGGTCAATAAATTTTTACTAAAAAATAAGATTTTTTAATTTAAAGAAAAAATTATAATAATAATAACAATAGCAGTAGAACATTATATTAAGTATATACCTCAACCTGTTCTTCATTATGAATGTCAATGACATTGTACGCCTCTTGCAATAATTTATCTCCAAGGATAGAAATACATTGGCTAAAAATACAAATATAATTTTTTTCAATCTTTAAAACCTTTTTTTTTTTGTTAAAATATTATTTTTATTTTTTGGCTGAAAAAATTATATAACGAAACTATGAGTTAAAAACCTTAACTTCTATAAACGCAAGCTTGGAAGGATTAACAGGAAAGTGAAAAAAATTTATGCTAATTAAAAAATAAAACAAAAAATATATCTATCCGGGTCATAATATTAAACTAACAATATACTAGTGCAGAGATACTCTGATATAAAACCTACAATTGTGGACAAGGGTAGAAGAAGATCATAAACCTCGGACAGAATTCCTCTTAGTAGTAATATTGCAATAAAAATAAATGGTCCTAATCTGAAAATCAGATTATTGCCTATAGAAGGCATTAGGTTATAAAAAATTGCTTCAATACATCCATAATGTAAATTTAAATAAAAATATGACATAATGTAAACCTGTACAAACCAAATATAAATTTGAATAAAATATGACATTATGTAAACCTATCCAAACCACAAATATAAACTTAATAAAAATATGAATTATGTAAATCTGTCCGAACCACAAATGTAAATTCATACTCAATTAATTAAATGTAGTTTTTAAAGTTTTAAAACATTTAAAACATTACCGTGGTTGAAAAATATTTCAAACAGAGTAAAATAGGCGCAATTAAAGAAAAATGGAAAAAAATTGAAAAAAACTGCCACTCAGTCCAAAACAATTTATGTAAAAAATTGGACCAAAATTTTCATTAATTTTTTTGGTAAAAAATCAGCAATTTTTTAAAAATAAGCATTTTGCGCATGCCTAATGAATGTTTCTGCATGGAAATTATAAAAAAAATCTGAATGGAGAATAGGGCAGGTCGAATTACAACTTACTTTTTTTTCGATTTCAGTGTTTGGCATTATGGAGATAATTTCTAAACAGTCCAAAAATACATCCTGGAAAATTTTATGAAATTAAAATAGTTTCTTCATGAGCGATTTTAGCTTTGAAGTTGGGTCCTAAGGCTTTCCGCGCAACATTTACTGCGGCATTGTATTATAAATTCAGGACCCAACTAATTTATATATAAAATAAAATAAATAAAAAGCAAAAGGACTGACAGTTACTTAGAAATAAAGAAAAACAAAATAAAGTACTCTAAGTCAAAAAAATATATTTTTTTTCTAAGTTAGATATTCATACTTTAACAAAATTCTTTTGTAAATTCTGGTCAGGATTTTATAAAAAAAACGCAAATTTAAAATGTTGAAAATTTGTTTAATGGTTTTATCAGGGGTCTAAAACTGTAATCCTGCGGCTCTTTTTTTAAAATTATTTAATGAATATTTATTTTAACTATTTAATGAAAAACCTCTCAACCTTAAATAGGTTGCCGACGCCTGGGTTATATAATAGAATATTTGTAAAATAGAAAACTATCTTAATTATTTCAGATAAGTTAAATTTATCCAATAAGTTAAATTTTAATAACGATTATTAAAAACCTTTGAAATAACTGTCAAAATTTTAAATTATATAAAAGATTCCATAAAAAAAATTGCATTCAAATCTTTTTATTTATTAAGAACCACGCGAGGTAATGACTAACTCAAAAATTATTATACATTTTTATTAAAGTTTAATTTTACATGTACAAGTAGCAATAAATTAGTTTTTAAATTAACAAAAAATATCATCATATGTCTCACCGTAATAACGTTTAGACATAAAACTCTTTCTATGCTTTTTGCTTAGAATTTTTGCTAAAATATGCATATGCTTGGCCATCTTTTTTACGATTTCTAATATCAAGTAATCTCTGCATTGCTATTGATCTTATATATATTTCCTCTGACTTTAACATTGAGTACAAAATATTCTCAGGAAGTAGGCAAAAAGTATTGAACCTTAAGTTTGCTAAGCAAATATCTTGCACCTCTTATCCTTGGAGCTTGATTTGGTTAATCATAAAATATATAATTGATGGAGCATCGTGTAACTTATTGCTCTTTTTATGGAGGAACCATGTAGGAACATAGACTTGGACAATATAGGTTACCAAAATAATTAATTTAGAATCAGGAACTAGTACTCGGACATATAAAGACATCAACCGTATTGCCAATGTTAACCATCGAGAATGATTAAGGGGACCAATTTTCCAACTTGAATATTTAACACTCATATTTCCAGTGGCAATTGCAATGCAATATTCATATAAAAGCCTCTGGTCACTACTTAAATCATCTAAAATTTCTTTTTCTAAAACAATAATTGGAGACTTAATAACACCAAAATTAACAACTAAATTAAGCTCATTATTGATATTTGCCATTTTACCTAAAGGTCCAGCAAAATGGTTTGGTGAATTAGTTACTCCATCAATTTTTTTAAACAAAGATCTAAAGGGAAGCTCATTCTGATGAAGATTGCAGCCTATAGTCTGAAGTTTTCGTTCTAGTTTTTTCTCTAACTCCACAACCATTCCTGCTTTATGACCTGTATTTGTGGAAGTATTGTCTGCCAAAACTGCTTTTAGAGTGTTTAAAGAATCATACTCTTCAAGAACTTCGTATAGGCACTGAGCTTGCTTTTTTCCTGTTGCTCCAACAAGAGGTAAAACTTTGTGAGTAAGATACTCCCCACTGTAAAGGTTAGGGAGAAGTTCTTTAGTCACAGTCATGTGATGTTCTTTCTCTGTTGATCTCTTTAACACAACCTCACCATCTTCTCTTTTTATTTCTCTTATAACTAAAGTTTCATTATCAATGTTACCATCAACACCAAGGCAAACAAACTCTCTGTTATTTTCAAAGGATTTTAAGTCTGACAATACTTTAACTGACTTTTTTTGTCTGTCTATTTTGAATTTGTCTAAAACTAAACTTGATATAATTGCTGGATCATTAAACAGTCCTGATACATCGAGCAAAAGAGCATTCCCTAATGCAGCTCCAATCAAACTTCCTATATCGTTTCTGATCAACTCAATAGCAAACTTTGGAAACTTCCAAAGATTGTAAATTCCTGATGGACTTCTTGCAGGCTCCCATATCTAAAAGAAAAGTTATAAAGTTAATTAACAAAAAAATTTTATATAAAAAAGTGATATGTTAAAAAAAAAGAAAGTAAATTTAAAAAATATAACAATGAACTAAATTTCGATTTATTAATTAATTACCTCACTTAAGATAGAAATAACAGATTCTGAATCAGATTCTGATAATACTATTTCTGGAAGTAAATTAAATGTTTCTTGTTGTAATGATTGTTCCATATTTTTATGTTCAGTTTTATGTTTCTTTAAAGATCCTTTTCTAGACCTTTCACAATCAACTGAGCCAAGTTGAAATGATCCTTTAGGACCTGACTTATCTCTCTGGTTTTTTAAATATAACCTTTCTTCTACAGGAACCTAAATATTATTTGATAACATTGAGAAATTGCATATGAATTTCATAGTATTAAACTTTATCACTCTAGTAATATACTTGTGTTCATTTTATTTAAAAAAAACTTTTATTTTATTTATCTATTATTAAAAAATAACATAGTACTTTTTTATCTGGACTACATGTGCATAAAATATGAGTATTAGGACAATTATCTTGACTACATTTGATATTTTTATCATTACAAAGTACAACTTTAAGGTCACATGTGCAGGAACTGATATCAAAAAGCGTACCCAATTTTTTAGAAGTGTTTTTTTCTGTTAATACTTTGCATTTTCTTCGGTTAATTAACCTGGATATGTTTAGAAGTACTCCAACTTTTTTTTCGACACAATATGTGGACATTAATGGTAGCCGAGTGTTAACTTTTTTCCAAATCATGATTACTTTTTCAGCTATCAGTTTTACAATTATGCTAAAGCAATAACTTGGATAAGTATTGTTAAGAAAATAAAAATCTTGAATAATCTGTCTGTTTGTGGGTGGTTCTGTATTTGCAAGAGGGTTAGGACTTCCACCAAACTTGCTTTTTGTGCAATTTCGTGTTTTACGCTTGTTTGAAAACATTATTTTTTGTCCACAAAACTTTCTTTTTCCCACACAATTATAACATTTGTTTATTTTGCGTAAGTGCGGCAATCTTTAATTTGTATAAAAATGTAAGTGATAAAGATGGCGTTGCAAAAAATTTTTTAATTAAATATACCAATATTTAAAATCATTTTAGCTCAACTTAAACTTAATTAAAACAAAAATTTTTTTACCAAGCACATTTTTTTCACCTATTAATCAAATCTCTTTATTACCAAACCCCTGATTCCAAAATCGACCTGCCCTAATGGAGAATGGATTTTATTGATTATAAAAGTGCCATCTGTGGCTTTTTTTAGAAACATTAAAAAAAAAAAATCATAGTGACAGGACAAGGTTTACATATGATAGATCTAAAATTCAACTATTTTTGCATGTTAGATTTTCACTGGCAATTGGTATGCTTTAAACAGCTACAAAATAATTTGAAAGAAATCGAAACGGGAATAACTATAATAGTTATTAATAATAAATTTCTGTAAACATAAATTTTTTTGTAAACATAAACTTTTTTGTAAACTTAAATTTGTTTGTAAACATAAATTTTTTTGTAAACATAAATTTGTTTGTAAACATAAATTTGTTTGTAAACATAAATTTGTTTGTAAACATAAACTTGTTTGTAAACATAAATTTGAGTTTTTACTCAAAATCAAAAATTTTGAAAAAACCAAACTAATGGTTATGCATATAAAACAATCAAACGGCTATTATAAGTATTGAAAAATAAAAACTTGAATTTTTTGATTTTTCGTTATTTTTTCATTTTTTACTGATAAAAATAATGTATTTTAAACACGTTGAGCATTACTAAAACAGAGGATAAAATATGAAAAAAATAAAATATTTCAAGCAGGGTGAGCATTACTAAAACCAAAGATAAAATATGAATTTTCCCAAATTTCAAGACAATTGTTTCACATGTCAATATTATTCATAAAAATTAAGAATTAAGGAAAAATTCATTAATTTTAAAAAAAATACTATAATGCTACTTGATACCAATAAACTTTTAATTTAATAGTTTTTCTTTCTAAGGTTTGTAAAGTTTTTTAAACTTACTGAATACCATGTTTTTATAAGGTGTACCTCACCTCAACATACTGAATAATATATTTAATTGAAGCAGGAAACTTGTATTTTATGTTTCTATAATATTGAAATAATTAGTAAACAAATTTCTTACACAAATATTTTAAGTACGTATTTCAGTTTTGACTATATCAATGTTCTAATTTACTTTCTTTCTTGCTTCTACCTTCTCTATTTTTCTGCAGACAGGGCTTTTGACTGTTGATTGCCAAAATCCTTCATTCTTTCCTGTTTTCAGTTTTCTGATAAACATTTTGTTAATTCAACTTTATGTGCCTTCATATCATAACATAAGATAATTATGGGTAGAACATATAAAGATATTGGTGTCAATGAATTTGTGTTGCGAATGAATACTCATTCAATTTAAGCTTGTCCATGAAATATTGATAACATGCTGTAATTTTGCTTCTTTAAATCAATTTCCAAAACAAATAGATAAACAAATAAAAACATAAGTTATCCCTATTAAAGGATTTTGATTTTATATTATAGTATAGCACATTTACACTTTTAAGGAGATTTACATTTTCAAGGAGATTTGTCTCAAGCTTTAATTTAAAAATTTCTAGTAAAATAATTGTATAGAAAGCTTCTTTTTCACAAATACACTCATACTTAAGTATTTTCAAGAATTTAAAGTTTATATACCTTCAGCATAAAATAATTAAAAATAAACAAAAATACAAAAGTTGCAACAAAAATGTCTATTTGAACCAGTAATTTGAAGAAGGAAATAAACACTACTTTGTGACATGCTTACATTCTTTAAACGTAGAGCTTAATAATTAAGTTTCTTTGTTCGAAAATAATATTTAAGCCATTTTAGTAATTTAATCCTTTTCTTCGAACTCACATTTAAAAATGTAAAATGCAGAAAAGTGATTATGTCAAAAAGTGGTGTTTATATCCTTCTTCCAATTGGTGATTCATATAAAAAAAACACTGTAAAACAGCAATTTTAATGATTAAATTATAATATGAATGTAAATAATTTAATGCTTACTGCTTTAGCCTGGCAATCCTCTCAAATAATCTGCCAGTAACAGTTGGACAATCAATAACTAAGTCAAATAAAATAAATATTATTTGTTTATATTGAAAAACTCTTTACAGTATGACACTTAAAAAGTAGTATTCTTGAAAAAAATTAGTTAACAAAGTTGTAAATTATTATTTATATTTTCATTCTATAACACCTTTTACTTAGCAAAATACTTTCTTTTTTTTTAGAATTAAATAATGTTTATATAGTTTCTAAATTTTGCTTGTTTCTTTTATTTTAACATCAAGGCAATCTTGATTCAGAATGAGTTGATTGAACTTAAAATTGTATCTTATGGCAAAGTGTTCCAATAACTTGATATTCTAATTGCGAAGAAATTGTCTGATTATTTCATTCTTTGAGCCTTTGTTCAATATTTCTCTTTTAATTCTCATAATATGTCTTCTTGTAGTTGTCACAATATGATTGATAGGGTTGTGAAATTTATTTTACCAAATCCTTTGAATATTTTAAACATTTGAATAAGATCTAGTCTTTTTTTTCTATTTTCTAATTTTTAGATAATTCTATTTTTTTATTTTCAATTTTTAGATGATTAATCCTTTTTTCATACAACAAACCCTTTAAATTCTCTATTTTTGTCGCTTTATGTTGTATTATTTTGATTTTATCAACTTCATCTTTTCTAAAAGGGCTCCACATTGCGCATTAATGTGAGGTTTCCAGTTAAAGTCATTTGTGAGAGTTATACTGAGATCAATTTCTGATTGAGTTTCTAATAATGTAAAATCATTTAGTTTATAATCATGTTTTCAATTACTTTTACCAAAATGCATTATTTTGCATTTATTTTGATTAAATTTAATTAACCATTCATTTGACCATTCATCTACAATGTTTTCATGATTTTTATTGTCCTCTGGATTCTTTATCACCAAAATCACTTTTGTATCATTACAAAAGAACTTTATAGCATTTTTTAGATTAAATATTATTTATGTATATAATAAATAGTAGTGGACCTAGTACAGGTCCTTGGGGAACTCCACTTGTAAAATTTTTTCATTCATATACATGTTCTCCTAAAAATACTAACTGTGTTCTATTGCTAAGAAAACCTTTGCACCAATTTAATAGTTTACCTCAAATTCTGATTGCTTCTAATTTCACCAAAAGCCATAGGTGTGCAACTAAAGCAAAAGCATTTGCTAAATCCAAAAAAATAACATCTTTATTTAACTCCTCTGCTAAGCGTTTCAAGTAAATTATTTTGTCTCTTATTATTTTTTCCCATCATTTTGTACATTATTGATGTTAAAGAAATCAGTCAATAGTTAGTTGGATCAAGCTTATTTCCTTTTTTAAATCGAGGTGTTACCATAGCTTTTAACCAAATTGTCAGAAGATTACTATTTTCAAACAATTTTACAAATATTTTCAATAACCTAACGAAGAGGAGATATGATACAAATGTTTAAAATATTCAAAGGAATATATAAAGTTGAGCTTATCAACTCACTGTTGTTTAAAAATTTAAAAACCAGAGGTCACGGGTTTAGTTATGACAGAGAAATTATTAATAGTGGAGTTTGACATAACTTCTTAACAAATAGAGTTGTTCTATTATGGAATTCATTGGTTCTATCAGCAGCTCCCACTTCACATTGTTCTTTCCAACAGAAAACTTGGTCTGTTGTGGCCATTATAATTTAATACAATATTTTTTATTCAATAATATAATATATTTCTTATTCAATAATATAATATAATATTTTTTATTCAATAGTTTAATATATTATTTTATACTCAATAATTCAATATAATATTTATATTCAATAATTTAATATAATATTTTTTATTAAATAATTTAATATAATATTTTTATTTAACAATTTAATATTACATTTTTTATTTAATAATATAGTATAATATTTTATATTCAATAGTTAAATATAATATTTTTTATTCAATAATTTAATATAATACTTTTTATTCAATAACACTATGTAACAAATTTTCATTTTTATTCTGTTCCTGGGTTGAAAGTGTGTTTTCCTAACCTTTAGGTCTAGAAAAAATAGAAAATCGATGATATTCCAGAAAAAGCTTCTGTGACCAGGACAATGAAATTTAGAAAATCGCATATTTTCAAGAAAATTCTTGATTTGCTTTCAATGCAATTTGATATGGCATCAAGAGGTTGTTTCCATCCAGCTAATTCATTCTGCTATGTGTGCAAACAATTCATAAAGACAAGAGCGAAAAAGTATTCCGTGAAAGCAAATTGTTTAATGTGCAAGGACTACAAGGCATACTGTGGCATGCTGGTTAGGGACCAAGACAAATCTTGGGCATCGCATTTCACATTGCAAGAAGGTAAACTGAACAGTTGCTTCTTACTTAGATGTGTTTTAATTTATTTTCATAAAATACCAATGCTTTAGATCTAGTTCATTTCAAAGAGCTGTAATTTACAAAGTTTTGTCATAAGTCGTGTACTGTAGGTGAACACGTTCCATCTTGAAATCATTCCATATTTTGAAATTTACTTTCCTTAAATTATTATAATTCTTATGTATTATTATGTGCTGTGTTACAGGTTGGTACAGTGGAGAGAATTGAGCCATGAAGTTTGCTATGTCACGAATATGGCAAGAGCCAACAGACCAAGCAACTGCTACTTTTGCATGGTAAACCCAAAAATTGTCCCACCAGCACAAATAACCCTCAGATCATTTATGTGGACATACGTTCTTCCATTGCCTTAGTACGACACCAGCCCAGATCTGCATGTTCCAACTCCTTCTAGGCAGCATCGACCATCTTCAGGAGACAGCAGCAAGTAAGAAAGTGAGGCAGATACTGTAGATATGCATTACAATTCTGCAATTGAAGTTAGGGATAGAAAGTCATACTTCCTTAACCAGAAAGATGTGAACAATATAATTAGGGACCTGGGGCTTACAAAATCGAATGCTGAGCTTCTATTATCCAGGCTCATACAGTGGAACTTGGTTGATGATTGCGTACAAGTCACAGATCAGAGGAAGCAGCGTCAAAGATTCTCTAACTTTTTCAGTTACCATGATAAGCTGTGCTTCTGCTATGATGTTGCCAGTCTTTTCCAGGCTATAGGTACTACATGTAATCCTATTGAATGATGCCTCAAAGCTGTGTTGCTTCACAATAGAAACAATTACCCGTTTCTTGTGATGGCCCACTCTGTGCATCTCAAAGAGGACTACATCAGTTTCAAAATTTTACTGAGTGCATTAAAGTATGACTACTATGGATGTGAGGTCATCAGTGACTTCAAATGATACCATTCTTCATGGGTCTTCAATGTGGTGTCATGAAGTTTCCTTGTTACCTCTGTCTCTGGAATAGGCATGACACTAAGGCGCATTACCGCACAAAGGACTGGCCACAACAGACCAAGTTTTCTGTTAAGAAGTGCAATGTGAAGTGGGAGCTGCTGATAGAACCTCATAAAGTGCTTATGTCACTGCAGCACATCAAGTTAGGTCTCACTAAGCAACTTGTCACTGCTCTTGACAAGAAATTAGCAGTATTTTAATACCTCCAAGATCTTTTTTCAAAGCTGTCTGAGGCTAAGGTCAGGGCTGGTATATTCGTTGGACCACAGATCAAGTAGATAATAGAATGTGAGGATTTTGCAAAGCTGTTGAACAGGATGGAGAGAATGGCTTGGAGCAGTTTTGTTGCAGTTGTTCAGGGCTTCCTAGGTAATTACAAAGCTGAAAACTATGTAGAGTTAGAGCAGTTAGTGCTCTCATAAATAATTATGCAGATGCAGAATGGGAAATAATTATGCAAATAATGGGATGCAGAATGTCTCTGAAATTCCATATCCTTGATTTGTATCTCAACAAATTCAAGGAGAACATAGGCGTTAACTCCAAGGAGCTTTCGTCAAGATATATTGGACTTTGAACGTTGTTACCAAGGAGAGTATAACAAAAACATGATAGGGAACTACATTTTGGAGCTACTTTGAGAGAGTGATTCACAGTGCAATCATAAATCAAGAAAATTTAAACATTTCTGGACCTTGTTGAGTGGTTTCTGAATGTTTGTCTATTCCTTGTGCAATTTTTGTTTTTACCCGATCATAATGACAAAAAGAAATGAAAATCGTTCTATTTTCACAAAACAACGAGTTTTCTTTGTGCTGTTGTTGTGTAAGCAAAGTTTTTGTGCTTAATGAAGTCATTTGTTCACATACTTTAGACATAATATATTTATGTCTAAAGTATGTGAACAAATGACTTCATTAAGCACAAAATAGTATGTATACAATTTAATATAATATATTTTATTCAATAAGTTTAATAAAAAAGATAAAATAAATATAAAATTACAAAATATAAAAATAATATAATATATAAGTTTTTACTTATTTCATCACAAGATGGCTGGTCAGGTGATATTCTATCATTTATGTCACTTTCCATTTTCAAAGTCTGCTGAAGACTTTCAATAAAAGCTTCTTCAACAGATTTAGCATTCCCAAGAGACTCCTTTGATTGCTAATAAAAAACTTTATATTATAGAATAAGAATTTTCTTGATAAAAGAAGATAGAATAAAACCAGGGTCTTATCTCAAATCATTATCGGGTTGTTTTCAAATCTGTGTTAAAAAAACAAACTACAAACCAAACTAACATATTGATTTTGATTAACATCAACTCTTTTTATGGCTCCATCAACAACATCACGCAAACAATTCACTTTTACCTTAGATACAACTGGAAGGTTTTTTTTTGGAACTAAAATATTTTTGAAAGCTGTTTATTTTTTAAAAACTTTAAATAATATAATATTGCATCATTATATATATATATATATATATATATATATATATATATATATATATATATATATATATATATATATATATATATATATATATATACATACATACATATATATATATATATATATATATATATATATATATATATATTAGAGGTGTTTAGAAAATAAATTTTAGAATTTGTAAAATCAAACCATCTAGATTTAAAGCAAATATGTTTAAACTTACTCACAAAAAATTTCAGCACCATCGAACCACTCTTTCCTTGAAAATTGACCCAAAAATGACCAAAAATGGCTTACTTTAAGTGTCTTGAGGGCAAGGTTAGCATAAACATTTTTTTTTAGAGCATAGATAAATATCTGTATTTTTGATTATGGTTTTTTTCTTTCTTCTCTCAAAAAACAGCATAATTTACATTTTAAACCAGCTAAAAAAAATGTATTATGTGGTAAGGCATTGTTTTGATAACCTTTTCAACAATTAAACTTAAACATTGTTATTTGGGTTTATAGTATAGTTTTCAAATGTATATATTCAAAATTAGAATAGAATTACTTATTTTATGTACATTTAATACCTTTACCAAACAAAAGAATATGTTCTTAACTTATAACTGCAATTTTAGTAATTTTGTAAGTAGCGATATGAATACACAAATTAAGATATAATGTATTGTATATATCATCTAACATGTAAAATGAAACAATATAAAGTATATCAAATATTTAAACAATATATTAAGTATTTTTCTGGCTTTTATAATGTTTACAAATATAAAATCCTTGGTTATTTAGGGTAATGATGATGATAAATACTAAACTTGCGATAAATTTGTATAAAAGAAATGAAGAGTGTGAGTTTGAGAACAAATTTAAGATCTAATAAAAAAAGAAATTGTTTATTATTAAAGCAGCTAAACCAGAAGTTTCAGGTAACTTCTACGTTGTAAGAACCTTGTACAATTTAATGTATATTACATATTTAGGAGAGGTCTAAATTATCTCAATAAAATATAATGAACAAAAGCAAACATACATATTCAACTTCAGACAGGAATGGATACTCTATAACATCTCTGCAATCTAATCTGCCTAAAACCACCAAAAAAATCAATTTAGATACGTGCTCACTTTGTAAAAGTTTTGAAAGAGTTAAAGAATTGTAACTGTGTTTTAACTAAGGTTAAGAAACCCAGGATAAAAACAGGGTTTGAAATCGTTAGTGACACTCAATTATTCAAAAATATTATAAAACTAGACAAGCAGTATTCTAATTTGAAAAAAAAAATAAAAAAAGAAAAAAGAGGCTCTTCTAAAGATTTAACAAATCAGAAAAACTTTGAGAACAACTTAAAAAAAGTTTTTTGGGTAGGCAAACCAGATTCGAAGAACATTATTAGGACCAAAAAAAAAGATCTAACAAAGATAAGCTCAAAGATTTAATGTTTTTGGAAGATCAGAAAGGAGAAAGAAAGTTTATTCTTGGGACAGAAGAAAAGAAATTTAGTAGAAAGGTACAACTTTACAATTACAAACATTAGGTGATATTTATCTTATTAAACATTTCATTATAATTAAATTAAATTTATGCTTGTAGACAGCAGAGAGTAACAGAAAGAAAAATAGAACAAAGGAAGTGCGATTGACAAAATCTAGTAATGTAATTGAAATCAATTCTGATTTGAGTTCTGATTCATTTTATGTTTCTGATTTTGAGCCTAGAGATGTGTATGCCAGGAATGTTGGCCTTATGGCTACATTAAGTGATGTTTTGTCAAATGTTTTGCAGAAAGTGACACGTGCCATTTTAACTGAAACTGATGTTGATCTTACAGATATAGATTGTAGTAAATTAACAGCCTTCAAAAAGATGAAATAGACAAATAAAAATGTCAACTTTAGCAAATGAGGATGTAAAAAAATGCAATAGAAGCTTCTCCGTATCCATGTATTATACATTTTGATGGAAAAACTCTTTATGTAACTAATGCAGGAAAAAGGTTCAAGATTGACAGCCTGGCAGTTCTTGTGAACATTGAGAGTGAGACGCACCTACTAGGTGTTCCTCCTCTAACTTCCTCTTCTGGTGAGGATCAATACACAAGTATTATAAACATACTGAAGGAATATAAACTTGAATCAAAAGTAGGAGGTCTTTGTTTTGATACAACTGCAAGCAATACTGGGATCAAAAAAGGTTCAACAGTAAAGATATCCAATAACTTAAATGAATATCCTCTAAAAATTGCATGAAGGCATCACATAACAGAACTAACAATGGTGCATTTTTGGAAACAGACAACAAATGAGTTGAGTAGAGTACCAGAAAATCCATTGTTTCAAAAATTTAAGAACCTATCTGAACATCCTAATATTAGTTATGCTCCAAGTGATCTGTGTGAGTTTGATTGGAAGGAGGTTAGTGGTAGTATTGGATCTTCTTGATTCAATGCATCGGTATTGCTTGCGTCTCTGTTTTTATGACTAGGCAACTCGTTCTATTATCTTCTAATGAGAGCACAGCTCTAAAACTCAGTTTTATGGTTCTGAGGCCGGCTGCAAGTCAGGTTTCCTGAACTCTGTGGAAGCTCTCAGAGAGGCTGATTCCATCAACAGAAGAAAAATATCAAAGTATTAAGAGTGCGCATGGATGGTGTCCCTGTTTGTACTTTTTGGTGATCATTGCCAAGACAACATTTGGAGCCCTTTGCTATGGCTTATGGTTTATTAATAGTAATGAGGCAATTGTTTGGGCTATTAAACAGTGTACTGAGCACTGTTTATGCTATGAATCAAGTTCTTTAACAAAATTAAAAATGAATAAAGTACCAAAAACTATAAAACACAAAAAAACATCGTCACCACCAAGTTCTCTTAACATGTCTTTCACTAATATTCATGGTCTTCAAAGTAACTTTCCCTCTGTTGAGCCTTATCTTTTGCCTACTTGCTCTTTGTGAGACTAATTTGAGTTCAACTTTCTCATCTTGTGATCTCAGCTTTGATGGTTATCTTTCTTTAATTCATAAAGACTCCAATAGTCACAAGCTTGGCCTGGGCATTTACATTCGTAAGAACTCACCCATTTGTCAGGAAACTAGGTTTGAATCCACAGATTATTTTTTAAGTGCTTTCATTTAGCACCACTTCATTCAATCGCCTTTCTCTATGTTTTATATTGCTCTCCTTTATCTCAAGACTGCACTCTCTTCGATGTTATTTCTAATCAAATTGACCAAGCCCTCTCTCTTTATCCATCAGCCAATATCGTTGTTATTGGTAACTTTAATGCTCATCACACTAAATGGCTTGGCTCTAGTGTCTGTGATTCTGCAGGCATTAAGGCCCACAACTTTTGCCTTTCTCAATCTCTAACTCAAATAGTCAACTTTCCAAATCGCTTTCCGGACAACCTGAATCATTTACCTTTTCTACTCAACTTATGTCTTATTTCTGATCCTAGTCAGTGCTCAGTTTCTCCACATTCACCCTTAAGTGCTTCTTATCACAGTTTAATCTCTCTAAAACTAATATCTCATTCTTCTTCATCATCTGAATCCCCCTATCATCATACCTCTTACAACTACCTCAAAGCTGACTGGGACTCTTCCTGTGATATTCTTCATGATGGTTATTAGGTAGAAACCTTTGATCTTCCTGTTGACAAATATGATTCTTACATAACTACGTGGATTCAGGCAGGCATGGAATCTTTTATTCCCTCTCAACAATTCAAAGTCAAGCCTCACTCTTCTCCATGGTTTTCCTAACATTCTGCTGCTGCAATTGCCAATCAAAACTGTTACTTGCATATTTATCAGAAAAACAATTCTCCAGAAAACAGACGTCTGTCTATTACTGCTAGAAACCATTGTAAAAATGTTTTGTCTAACACCAAAGCCCGTTGTTCTCAGGTCATGAAATCTCGCATTTTATCACAAAAATTAGGCTCTCATGACTTCTGGAAAAATCTTTAATAGTATCATATTAATCTTTAATAGTATCAATATTATATCAATATTAATACCATCTTTTGATAAAGTTTGGCATGCTGGTCTTCTTCATAAGCTTTCTTCTTACGGTGTTTCTGGTGACATCTTTAAGATTATTGAACATAATATCTTAGTATAAAAGTTGTCCTTGATGGACAGCACTCTTCTTCATTTTCTGTAATTTCAGGGGTTCCTCAAGGTTTCATTCTTGGCCCTATACTGTTTTTAATTTACATTAACAATCTTCCAGATATTCTCACATCTAAGGTGGCATTGTTCGCTAATGATACTACCATTTATTCTTGTCATGATAAGAAGCCAACACTTGGAGGGGGCATTTGAGCTTGAAAAGGATCTCACTTCTGCTACAGCAGAAAAGTGTCGAGCTCGATAAAGTCTTAGCATCTGCTATGGTTGCATCTCTTTATTGAGCTCGACCTTTTCTTACTCTGGATTCTATTCTCTATCTCCATTAATTTTCAAATTCGACCTTTATGGAATGTTGCCATATCTGGGGCGGATCATCTAATGATGCCCTTTCTCTTTTAGACAAGGTGCAAAAACGCATTGTAAACAATACGTTTTTACACCTTGTAGGTTGGGTGCTCTTGCAGCCAACCTACAACCATTATTACATTGTCGTAATGTTGCTTCTCTTTCTCTTATCTAAAAATAAAAATAAGCAGTGTCTAAAGAGCTAGCGCCTCTTGTGCCATCTACTAAAACTAATTCTCGTGTTACTTGTCATTCAATTAAGTCTCATCCTTTTTCTGTGACTGTTACTAAATGCTCTAAAAACTCTTATTCTCCTAGTTTTTTTCCTCGAACATCAGTTGGGATTCGCTTCCTTTATCTGGCTTTCCTGGTTCATATAATTTGCAATCCTTTAATCCATCTGTCAATCGTTATCTTGCTCTACAACCTTCATCTTTTCTCTTCCAGTAACTTCCAACTCTAATTAGTGGTTGCTTGCAGCCTTGTTGGAAGTGAAGATGTTTGAAAAAAAAAAAAAAAGTATAAAAAGACTGCTAAAGATTCTAAGAACTTTTGTAAAGCATAAATTTTTTTTTAAACATTTTCACTTCCAACAAGGCTGCAAGCAACCATTATTAGATTTGGAAGTTACTGATGAAGTTCATACAGCAAGATAACGATTAACTGACGATTTAAAAGATTGCGAACTAGATGAAGCAGCAAAACAAGATGAAGAGAGCAAATTCTAAAGACCTGATGTTCGAGGAAACTCGATGAACTGATGTTCGAGGAAAAAAACTAGACAAATAAGAATTATTGGAGCTCTTAGTAACAGTCACAGTAAAAAGATGAGACTTTTTTGAAGTCTCATCTTTTTATTGTGATGAGTAACACGAGAATGAATTCTACTAGATGGCACAAGAAACGCTAGCTCTTTAAAGGATTGCCCATTATGGTATTTATAGAAAAGAGAAAGAGAAGCAACATTGCGACAATGTTATAATGGTTGGAGGTTGGCTGCAAGAGCAGGTTCAACTGTGTTTACAATGCGTTTTTGCATTTTGTCTAAAAGAGAAAGGGCATAATTAGAAAATCTCCCCAAGATATGGCAACAGTATTCCAAACCAGGATGGATTTGAGATTTATAGAGATAAAGAATAGAACCCTAAGTAAGAAAGTCGCAAGCACGATAAAGAGACGCAACCTTAGCAGATGCTATTTTGCAATCGATTTAATATATGATTTTTAAGAAAGATCAGAAGTAACAGTTAATCCTAGAAGATGAAGATTTGATGACTCATTGAGTACATTACTGTTCATAAATATAGGAAGTTATAGACTATTACGATAATGGTTAGCTGAGTTTTATCTGAGTTAAAGTTTATCAGCGACTATATAGAAAGAAAGGGGATAGTAGGAGAAGATATAAAGAAAGTATACAGAAAGAAAGATAGTAGGAGATATAAAGAAAGTATATAAAAAGAAAAGAAGTAGTAGAAAATATGTAGTAGTAGGAGAAGATAAATGCGAAGACGAAAGAGAGCTGGTTGAATTAGTTGTGACTTATCTATCACTCTCTGTTTATAAAATCAGGAAAACTGGAGCTATCCATTATGTCCATTTTCTTTCTAAAGAGATTTACTTTCTGAAAATGCAGTTTTTGCATTACAAAAACAACAATCTCAAAAAAGAAATCAAGCTTATTGCAGAGTTTGCGGTCTGTTTTTATGCCAAGCGGTATTTAGATTTGAGTTATGTGTCAAAGCCCCCAACTTAGATTCTAAAGCTATCCATCAGATGCATCAGATCAAAAATATTTGTTTGAATCCAAAAGCAGTTGATGCTGTGCTTGATTTGTTTTACAACCACACTTGGTACTTGGACTCAACTATGATTCCAGTAGCTCTATTGGATGAAGATTTGTCTTTGCGTGAAAAACAAAAAATTCCAAATGGAATTCTTTCATTTAAAATGTCTAAAACTAAACACTTTCAAAATGAAAACAAAGAAATGAAAGACATCAGAAAAGAGATAGAAAGAAATGCTAGTACTGAGAAAGATCCACCAAGCTTAGCTTGATGGATCTTTCTCAGTACTAAGCACCAAGTCGTCTTTTGGTAGATGAGTTTTCTTACCTTATCTTTAGTTTTAGTGGTTTAACAGAAAAAAGAATAAAAGACTGGCTTTCACTACCACCGCAATACTGGCATACACAGTCTTTGTTTAGAAAATTTTTGAAAATTATGCTAATAGCCATTATGTTGTTAATGACCATTTGGAAAGAGCCATCAGCATGATGCAGCAATATGTTCATCGTTACAGCAATGAAGAGAAAAAACAGAACAGACTGATATCAGTTGATAGAGTTCGCTCTGCTTTCATGATTTGTAGGAAAAGCTCCGCCAGTCTTACCAAAAAAAGATTATCTGATAGTCTTTTTTCCTTAGCAAAGAAACACAACACAAACAAGCATTAACACAAACAAGCAAAAGAAAGATTAACATAACACAAACAAGCAAAAGAAAGATTAGTTAGATTAACTATAGAAGAAACTTTTACAAAATCTTCTTAAATAATTAAAAATACTTTTTTTTTTGATTTGATAAGTAACATTAAATTGTGATATGCACAAACGACATATGTTACAAAATCAATATTTTCGGTAAATTTGAAAAAACCTTTTTATTTCTTTATTGTTAATGACTTGTTTTTATAGACAACTTGAAAACCGCATATTTACTTATGATGTAAGGTACTTTGGCACATGTTTGATTTTTCCAGAATATCATTGATACTGCATATAAGGAACATTTTTCAGAATATCATTAATACTGCATATAAGAAACATTTTTCAGAATATCATTGATACTGCATGTAAGGAACATTTTTTGCAATAAAATCTCAAAATTTTCCAAATAAAGTAAAAAAAATGCAACATGTGGTTTTTACAGATCAAGATCAAATTTTAGTAATAACTTAAGAAGCACTTTATTATATTCTGATTAAAATAATAAACATTCATAAAACGAGTAATTTTATTCTTATTTTGAATATATACATTTGCAAACTATATTATGAATCTAAATAACAGTTTAAGTTTAATTGTTGAAAAGGTTATAAAAACAATGCTGCACCATGTAATAAACATTTTATAGCTGATTTAAAATGGAAATTATACTGTTTTTGAGAGAAGAAAGAAAAAACCATACCTTTTTAATTAAAAACACAGATATTTATCTAAGCCCTTAAAAAAAAATTTATTAAAAATGTTTATGCTAGTCAAGATGCTTAAAGTAAGCTGTTTCTGGTCATTTTTGGGTCTTTCTTTTTCCAAACATGTGCTTTGAGGGCAAGGAAAGAGTGGTTTAATGGTGCTGAAATTTTTTGCGAGAAAGTTTAAACCTATTTGCTTCAAATCTAGATGGTTTATTTTTTCAAATTCTTGAATTTTTTCTGAACACCCCTAATATATATATATATATATATATATATATATATATATATATATATATATATATATATGTAAACACTATATTATAAAGATATGAAAAAGCATAAATACTTAATTATAAAAATAACCTTGCCATATATCAGAAACAAATGGTGCCACAGATTCTTGTTGTCTTTGTCTACGCTTTTTTCGAGCTTCAAAATTGGGACCACACTGTAATGTGTATATATATGTGTATGTATGTGTGTGTGTGTGTATATATATATATATATATATATATATATATATATATATATATATATATATATATATATATACATATATATATATATATATATATATATATATATATATATATATACATACATATATATATAGATATATATATATATATATATATATATATATATATATATATATATATATATATATATATATATATATATATATAATATGGGGCATGCAAAAAACAAAAGAAACCCCTGTGCTTTAGATTTATATTACACACTGTTGCTAAATCTTTTATAAGCTTTTTGGTAATATGCTTAAAAAATTAATAATTTAGTTAAATCATTTTGTTAATTCTTATTTCGACAAAATTCTAACCCTCAACCCTTCTCACCTTCCATCATCCTAAAGCTAGCTTTCTAGTCTGTGACCTTTACGTTAAATAAAAAGCAAGAAAAAATTTTAGCTTAAAAAAATAAGAAATATACATATGAGGTAAGTACAGATTATGAGAAATATACATTATGAGATAAGTACACAATTTTTTTACAAGGTATACATTTCCAAACTCAATATTTTCTTTAAAAATTTTTTTTTAATAATTAGTATTATGTTTAAAATAATATAGTAAAAACAATATGAAAAAATAATATTAACCAAGAATTCAAAATAAATTTCCTTTATTCTGTTAAAGTAATATAAATACACTCCAGTTTAGACAACTCTAACACTGATTCATTATCGCTTAACTGACATTTTTAAGGCAGACCAATAGAAGAACTGCTAGACCTCAGGCATGAAAAAATGTTTTAGGACTTGAAGGTCAGCATGCTTTGCACAGCTAAGTGGCTGTCACTCATTGTACAAGAGTTTTTTTGGTAATTGCTTCTTTTTTCCAAAAGCTTTGAAATGACAACTCTTTTAAAAGGTCCGTTCTAACTGAGTCTGTATTGTAACATAGTAGGGAATTCTTATACTTGTCTTTGTAAAATGATATGTTCAGAAAAAATTAAGAAAATGTTCAGCTCAATCTGAAGAACTTCAAAAAGTTTCTTATGACACAAATTCTTCTATCCAATTTACGAATACTTCTATCCAATTTATTGGTAGTTTTAGTTACTGAAATTGTTTCTTTACTACATTAAAGTGTAAAAAATGAGTTTTTTAGTTACTGAAATTGTTTCTTTACTACATTAAAGTGTAAAAAATGAATTACAGTCCAATTCTTATTTTGCTTACTGCACGAATCACAAAGATGTGATACATCATTTAGTAAAATGTAGTCAAAATAGTGCTCCATCATGCTTGCTACATCATCTGCTCCCTTTTTTCCGTAAGTTTCATAATTTTAATATATAAGGGAGCACTACTTGATCCTAAGCAGTGTATATTAGGCAGCAGTGATGTAGTGGTAAAACTCTAGCCTCTTAAGCAAGAAGTTCCAAGTTCGATCCCCACCACATCCCTGGTAGTACCACACTCAACTTATTTTTTCTTGCAGCGGCTTTGTTCGTCAAGGTTTGTGTTTCGGTGTTATAGAGTTGAGAGAGGGTTGTAACCACAAAAGTAGCCTCCTCAATTGTAGTGGCTCTCTCGGCCTTGGGGAATCATTTTTAAAAATATATATATATTAAATGTGTACGACAGCTGTCTACAACAAAAAAAAATCATTTGTGGAAACATTGGGACAACTCATATTTTTAGCAAAGTCAAATGCAAGAGCTGCATGGCCAGTTTTTGCATTACAACATGGTTCTTTCTTTCTGGAATGAAACATCTTTGCTTTTTGCAAGTGAAGCTCTTTTTCTTGACGACTCTTACTGAGTTGTAAATCAGTTTTTTAGTGTCATGTAATATTTCATGACTTTTTTTTGTCCTTTGAAAGACTTGATATGATCAATAGTACTATTTACAATATGATCTGAAAAAGTAAGAGGTTGGTTTGTATGTTTTCCTTGCTAGTTTTTAGGAGAAACTCCTAAAAGAATAATCGAATGTACAAGTTATTTAATGTTTTATTAACTTAACTAAATCAAAATATCAACTTTCAAGCTCACTTAAAATCTTTTTTTTTTTAATTTTTGAGAGAGAAATTTTGTTCATACACGTTTGTGCATTATGTTTTTTATTTGACTGGCTATTTAGTAAATAAATAATAGTAGGAGATCCTCTTATTCTTTCTATTCTTGATTTTCTTTTATGGATAAAATAGCATTGATGCAAACTGGAACTCTAACAGTATTATTATCTTGTGTCACTTTGATGTTACAAGAAGCATATTTCCTCTTTTTTCAATGTCTTCTTTGTTTAACATCTAAAACCTCAATCAAGAAGCAAGAAAGTTGTCTTTTTAATTTTTATTTTGCGTTTTGTTAAAGTGCAAAAGTAAAAACTCTTCCACTCTCATTTTTTGAAAACACATATAAAGCTTGCAATTACTTGGAAAGCCCATCACTTGCAAAGATAATCATTCATTTCTATCTCCGTCCTACTTTTGACAAAATTTTTTTTATTTTTTGGAATATCTGTAGTATCTGGATTTTGATATTAATCCGTTATTTTTACAATGATAGTTTTTTTTTGATAAAATGGAATTTGATTGGGTGTTATGTAAATTGCACATATATATATATATATATATTGCACACACACACACACACACACACACACACACACACACACACACACACACACACACACACACACACACACACACACACACACACACACACACACACACACACACACACACACACTTTAATTGTGGTTAAATATACATAGCCTTGTTTTTAAAGGTATGTGGTCCAAAACACATACCTTGAAAAACAAGGCTATGTATATGTAAACAGGCCTTATTTTATAGTGTAAACTAGTGCGCCATTTATCTATGCCCTATGCCAATAAACATAAACAGTGAGCCATTTCATGTGAGGCATTTTTTATCATTTAAACAAGTCTAAAGAAAATATTTAAGCGGTAATATAAAAGAAGTAATTAACGTTATAAAAACAACTTATGAAGTTTGAATGACGATTACGTAAAAAAGTCCGCATGACAATTACATTTGATATTTGTGTTATTCAAAAATGTAATAACTTAAGAAAAAACAAAGAAAATTTTATTTTTATTAACCTAACTTATTCATCAAAAATAATCAGTGAAAGAAAAAGAAAAAAAGATGTTATGAGCGTGTAAAAAAAGAAACCATAAAATAAACATAAAAATTTTTTTATTTATCATCTTGCAAAAATATTTATTTAGACAATTTCTCATAACAAACAATAACAAAAATAATTACTCAATTTAAAAAAAAAATATTTAAATTTTAAATTTTGTTTGTTTGTTTATTTTGTTATAATGATCGATTTAAACAAATAAATGAAAAAATATTATAACAAGCTTTAAATGAAATTTTATTTAGAGTTTATTTTTTTATAATAAAAATAAAAAACTTCTTTTATGGTAGTAACTCTTATTTAATTTTTTTGTTTGAATTTACGCTTAATGCAATATAGCTCATGCAATGTCTTCGTTTATATTTATAAGTTTTATTTTGTAAAAAATAAAAAAATAATATTTTATAACACTTGCAGAGGTTTTATATTTTTTGATTTTAGTTTTCATATTTCTTAGAAAGTTCAGTGACATTTTTATATTTGGGAGCATTTTTTTTTTAACAACTTCGCTTCTAACAAGGCTGCAAGCAGCCACTAATTAAAGTTGGAAGTTACTGGAAGAGAAAAGATGAAGATTGTAGAGCATGATAAAGATTGATGGACAACTTAAAGAATTGCAAATTATATGAATCAGGAAAGCAAAATGAAGAAAGCAAATTCCAAAGAGCTGATGTTCGAGGAAAAAAACTAGACGAATAAGCATTTTTGGAGCGTTTAGGAACAGTCACAGAAAACGGATGAGACTGAATTGAATGACGAGTAACACAAGAATGAATTTTAGTAGATGGTACATGAGACACTAGCTTTTTAAAGCAGTGCCCATTATAGTATTTGTAGAAAAGAGAAAGAGAAGCAACATTACGATGATGTGATAATGGTTGGAGGTTGGCTGCAAGAGCAGGTGTAACTATGTTTACAATGCGTTTTTGCACCTTGTCTAAATAAGAAAGGGCATCATTAGAAGATCTGCCCCAGATATGGCAACACTATTTCATACAAGGCCCGATTTGAGATTTATAGAGATAGAGAATAGAATCCAAAGTAAGAAAGTGACGAGCTCGATAAAGAGATGCAAACTTAGCAGATGCTAATTTTGCAACTAATTTGATATATGGTTTCCAAGAAAGATTGGAAGTAAGAGTTAATCCTAGAAGATGAAGAGTAGATGACTAATCGAGTATAACATAAACACTGTTCATTAACATAGGAAGATCTAACTTATTGTGATAACAATTGGCTGAATAAAATTGAGTTTTATCTGAATTAAAGTTCACCAGCCACCGTAAGCCCCATGCTGTAGCAGAAGTGAGATCCTTTTCAAGCTCAAATGCCCCCTCCAAGCAATCAGAGAGTGTTGGTTTCTTATCACAACAAAAACAAATGGTGGTATCATCAGCAAACAATGCCACCTTAAATGTGAGAATATCTAGAAGATTGTTAATGTAAATTAAAAAAACTATAGGGCCAAAGATAGAACCTTGAGGAACCTTGAACCTTGAGAACCCCTGAAGTTACAGAATAAGAAGAAGAGTGCTGCCCATCGAGGACAACTTTTATACTACGATTGGAAAAGAAGAATTCAATAATCTTAAAGATGTTGCCAGATACACCATAAGAAGAAAGCTTATGGAGAAGACCAGCATGCCAAACTTTATCAAAAGTTTTTGAAATGTCAAAAGCGATGGCCTTAATCTCTCCACCTTTATCTAATGCACAATAAAACCTATCAGTAATTACTGTTAGCAAATCAGCTGTAGAATGAGAAGATCTAAATCCCTATTAATGGTCAGATAGTAAGTCATTAGATTTAAGATGAGAAATTAAGTGTTTGTTAATTAAAGATTCAAAAACCTTGCTTATGATAGAAAGAAGACTAATGGGACGGTAGTTAGATGAATCAGATCGCTCTCCAGAATTTTTGAAGATAGGGATAACAGATGCCGCTTTCCAGCAGGCTGGAAAACAAGACTCTGATAATCACATGTTGAATAGTTTTGAGAGTATAGAAAACAGCTCTGGAGAACACTTTTGCAAGGCAATAACAGGTATGATGTCCGGGCCACAAACTGTAGAAGAGTCTAGGCAGAAAATCACTTTAGATACAGAAGCTGGAGTGATACAAATGTCAAGCAATGGATCAACCTGTTTGTTGGCAATATCAGGTAGAATGCAACTAGTGGAATCAAGAGATGATATTGATGAAAAGTTTTTAGCAAACAATTCAGCTTTGTCTTTAGGTGAGGTGACAAAGTCTGAAACATACAAGAGAGGTGGGATTTAAGAATTGCTTTTATTATTAATACTATTAAAGAGTATCCAGAAGTCACGAGAGCCTAATTTTTGAGATGAGATACGAGATTTCATGACCTGAGGATAGCGGGCTTTGGCGTTAGACAAAACCTTTTTACAATGGTTTCTAGCAGTAATAAACAGACGTCTATTTTCTGGAGAATTGTTTTGCTGATAAATATGGAAGTAACGGTTTCGATTGGCAATCGCAGCAGCACAGTGTGAGGAAAACCATGGAGGAGAGTGAGGCTTGACCTGGAATTGTTAAGAGGGAGCAAAAGATTCCATGCCAGCCTGAATCCATGAAGTTATGTAAGAAGCACATTTGTCGACAGGAAGACAAAAGATTTCTACCCAAGGGCCATCACTGAGAAAATCACGGAAAGAATCCCAGTCAGCTTTACTGTAGTTGTAAGAGGAACGATAATAGGGGGATTCAGGTGATGAAGAAGAATGAGATATTAGTTTTAGAAAGATCAAACTGTGATCAGAAGCAACTAAGTGTGAATGTGGAGAAACTGAGTACTGACTAGGGTCAGAAACAAGACATAAGTCAAGTAGAGAAGATAAATGATTTGGGTTGTCAGGAAAGCAAGTTGGAAAGTTGACTATTTGAGTTAGGGATTAAGAAAGACAAAAGTTGTGGGCTTTAATGCCTGCAGCATCACTGACACTAGAGCCAAGCCATTCAGAGTGGTGAGCATTAAAAGATTTAAGAAGGTAGGCATATCCTAATTTAAATGCAGTTTCACTTATACCAAAATAAACTTTATCTTTGAATTCAGGATCTCCAGAACTTACACTAGCTTGGTATATGGTACTACTAAATAGGTATCGGTTATCTAAGGTCTCTTCAATTTGTCTTATTCATTAATGAAAACAAATTTATTTCCACCAAACATTAATATTACAGACCTATTTAACAATCAAATGAAGTTATATGCTGATGGCAGCAAATTTATTTCCACTAATTCAACTTCTGGCAGCCCAACTATGCTCCAGAACGATAAAAATCAAATCACATCTTAGACTACAACCTGACGCTTACATTGCTTACGACAAATAATGCTAAAGCAAAAATCCAAACCACTAATATTAAATCTTGACTCCACAAGGAATGCAGCTTCTCAATTCCACTTACCACGAAAGAGATCTTGGAATTTGCATTTCACACAACTTCAAATGGGACATTCGTGTTGAAATAATATCATCAAAAGCTAACTCTGTCCTTGGTCAACTAAAGAAAGATTTTATTCAAAAAAGCACACAACTTTGGAAGAGACTTTACACATTACTGGTCAGATCTTCTCTCAAGTATAATGCTCCTGTATGGAATTCTCTTTCTGCACACAGCATTAAAAAACTTGCGAAAGTTCAAAACTGTGCCATTGAAGAAATTTCACTTCTTAAAGTGTTATCCAGCAAAGCCAGATTATCACATCTTCATCTCACCTCACTAAATGAAAGAAGTAATTGAGGTGATTTAATCTACAACTTCAAGTTTATTAACAACTTAGAAAATATTTGTTGACTTGACCCACAAATTGGCCATCCATATGATCGAATAAATCGAGGACACTCTTAGTGTCTCTTCAAAGAGTTCTTTAATGCATCTGACCTCAACAATAACATGTGAGCCATCTCTACTAGACTTAATTTCTTCCCTAACAGAGTAGTCAGTCGATGGAATTTACTCCCACAAACTCTGATTGACGATTGTCATCATAATGAATTTAAAAATCGTATTGACAAACACTTTGGTCGGCACTAGCATTATAATTATCCACTAAAATGCTGCTACAGCTCATTGTATACTGACAAGGAGCTAAAGGGTTGCTACCCCTTTCAAGCGAGAAAAAGAAAAAACATAAAACAAATTTACTTAGTGCTACACTCAGCACTTTTATTTAATTTAGTCCTTATGTTAATATTTTCTTGCCACAACTTATCATTATTATTATTAGGACATATATTATTATATAGGACACATTTCTTTGTGAATGTAGTATGCATGTTTTGGAATTTTGCATCACAGATTTTTTATAATAAAATAGTTTAAATTCAATATTGTGTATTTTTTTAGACTTAAATTTTCATTAAGTCTAATTTTTTTGAAAACTTCGTTAGTTTACATTGCATTGCATTATATTGCAATGATTTTATCAAACCTTTTCTTATCCATTGATATGTTTATGTGTACATATTTTTTTTATCTATGTTTTTTTATAAAATGAATATTATTTTTGAAATTTGTATATGATTTTGCTTCGTTTGAGACCCAACATGACATACTTTTGAAAAAAATTTTTTTTTATATTATTAGGGACCTGTTTGATGTATAAGGGCCTTGTGGCACCCGTAAAAATATTTTTTATTCAAAAATTTTTTAAATCCAGTATTATTTTATTATATAAAACACATTTAGGGGTTGTCAGCTGACATTTTCAAAAAAAGTTGTTTTTAGCACCACCCTAATATATATATATATATATATATATATATATATATATATATATATATATATATATATATGCATAAATATATCAACCCTTGGAATTAGGATCGGCATTCGGCAATGACGACAAAAGTCATTTGTGGTCAGCAAAAAATTGCTGACCTTGTTTCGATGTTTTATGGTAAGACCTTAGTATTAAATTTTTTTTGCCAACCTCTAAAAGATTGAAGTCGGCAAATTATTGTTGACCTCAGTTTTCTTAATTCCAAGGGTTGATATATATATATATATATATACACACATATGGGCAATTCTGTGAGAGTGATGGTCGTAAACTTGACACTCTTTAAGCTATTAAAAATGAACCAAATATGGAAATGACTCAAAACATTCCAGAAATATAAAATACTATCATATAATTTAGTATCCAAAAGTAACAACATTAAAGCCCTAAACTTTTTTCAAAAACTAACTTTATGTAGCGTGATGGTCATAACGGTTACTCTACAACTTCTGAACAAAACAACTTTGTTATACTTAATGCAACGAACAAAATGGTAAAAAAAAAAATTCATTTGATGTGTGTATTTAGCACATTAATATTATGCTGAGTTTAAAAGTTTTTACTTGAAGTTTTACAAACATTTTAATGTTTTTTTTGTCAAGATGGGTTGTAACGAAAAATCTAATATTAAAAAACAACAAATAAAACAACACAATCAATAATGTAAGAAAAAAAGTATAAATGATTATTAAAAACCATATAAATTATGTTAAAAAAATGCACTATAACATTATGAAAGTTCTTAATTATGGTTTTACAATACAATTTTTCAACGCTTCACAACAGAACTGTATATAAACGTCAAAACATGTTTAAACAACCCTTACAACTTTAAAACCATGCTATGGTATGATAAAATGATTTTGTTTAATAACTTTTTTGCTTAAAAGTATTTTTAAAGAGTTAAAAAAAAGAGATATAGAGTTTTTAATACTTTTTCAAATATTTATCGCTGTTTTTTTTTTCCTCTCTCTCGCGGTATTGCCCATATATATATATATATATATATATATATATATATATATATATATATATATAAATATATATATATATATATATATACACACACAAACACACACACACACACACACACACACACATATATATATATACTTATATATATACTTATATATATACATACATATATATATATATATATATATATATATATATATATATATATATATATAGAAAAAAGTTTAGGGCTTTAATGTTGTTACTTTTATATATATATATATATATATTTTCTTTTTTTTTTTTTTTTTTTGTTATTCACCTCCCCAAGGCCGGGAAGGCCACTACAGATGAGGAGGCTACTTTATAGTGGTTATAACCCTCTCTCAACTCTATAACTCTGAAACACGAACCTTGATGAACAAGGCCGCTGCGCGGAGAAACAAGTTGATATATATATATATATATATATATATATATATATATATATATATATATATACATACAGTAGCGTGCAAAAGTAACCAGACAAGCGCATAACTTGAGATGAACTTTTGAATGAAAAGTCTAATTTCTTTCAAATTTTCACTGGAATGTCAAAAAATTGATTACAATTCTAAAAACAAATGAATTTTTACTAAATCTAAGCAATATAATCTTAAAAGTTCATTTTATTGAAATATACACATTTTTTTTGCTTAAAAGTATTTTTAAAGAGTTAAAAAAAAGAGTTATAGAGTTTAGTATACATTTTCATAACTTTTTTGCTGATTTTTTTTCCTCTTTCTAGCGGAATTGCCCATATATATATATATATATATATATATATATATATATATATATATATATATATATATATATATATATATATATATATAGACATAAACACACACACACACACACACACACACACACACACACACACACACACACATATATATATATATATACATAAATATATACATACATATACATATATATATATATATATATATATATATATATATATATATATATATATTTTTATATATATATCTATATATATACATATATATATATAGACACTGCGACCATTTTCTATAGACGCACGTAGAAGTTGGCGAATTTACAGTGTTGCAGTGGTAATAAAATTGTTCTAATGGTCCTTTTGAATAAGTGTATGTAAGAAAACAATGATCCATTATGCATTTGATTATTAATTTTCTTGATTGTATAATAATAATTTAATTTTTAATATTCACATGGCAATTTTCTATAGACGCACTAAAGTTTTTACGAGTTTTGTCGCAAATTTTTTATATTTTGTAGTATTTTTTATCTTGTGAGTCGAAATTAAGTTGAACTTAACCAAATGCCGAAAGGAAAGGTCCTTACCGATATTGAAAAAGGTCAAATATTGGCTTATCATCGAGAAAAAGTTCCAAATCGAGAAATTGCTAGAAGATTGAAGAGATCAGATCAGGTTATCCGTAATTTCTTGAAAAGTCCAACAGATTATGAAACAATCAAGAGGAAACCAAAGAAATCTAGGGTTTCAGACCGTGAAAAACGCAAAAATGTTCGACTTGTATCAAATTCATCAAAAAGTTTGAAAACAATTAAGTCAGATTTGGGTTTAAATGAATGCAAGGAGACGATTAGAAAAGTTCTTAAAGACATCCCACACATAGTACGATCAAAAATGAATAAAGCACCAAATTTAAAGCTCGTTCACAAACAGAAACGGATGGAATTCGCCCGTGAAAACATGACACGCATTTGGGAACAAGTAAGAAATTTTAGATTAAATTCTCATGAATACTTAAGATGTCTAAATAGCTGAATATTTTTGTTTTCAATACCAGGTGATTTTTTCGGACGAGAAAAAGTTTAATCTTGATGGGCCTGATGGTTTTAGTGGCTACTGGCGTGATTTGAGGAAAGAACCCAAATATTTTTCGACAAGGAATTTCGGTGGTGGATCTTTGATGGTTTGGCTTGGGTTTTGTGCAACAGGAAAGTTAAATTTAGCATTTACATCTTGCAAAATGAAAAGTTCTGAATACATTGATGTGCTAAAATTATGTTTGATTCCATTTAAAAACAAATATCGACGCAAAAAGTTTGTTTTTCAACAAGACAACGCCAGCATTCACACTAGTAACAATACTAAAGCTTGGTTTGAAGCTAAAAAAATTAAGCAAATGTGGTGGCCTGCTCGCAGTCCAGATTTGAATCCTGTTGAAAACATCTGGGGAATCATTGTAAGACGTATCTATGCTGACTAGAAGCAATATAACTCTGTGGCAGAGCTAAAAGTAGCGGTATCAGAATGCTGGGAGGATATGGAGCCAAAAGTGTTAGAAAACTTGGTGGAAAGTATGCCAAAACGAATTTATCAAGTAATTGAGCGAAAAGGAGGTCCAATCGAGTACTAAAAATGTGATAAAAACATTTTTTTGGATAGTTTTGTTAAAAAATGTGAACTGCGTCTATAGAAAATAGTCAGCTATCTTTTGAACTTAATGTTAAGTGCTATATTGTTGGTAGCTGGTATTTAGGATCGTTTCTATGGCCTTTTGGTCGACGAACATATCTAATACCATCAGATCCAAATAACATAAACTGAGATTCATCACTAAAAAGTACTTTTGACCATTGTTCTCTTGACTAATTCAAATGTTCATTAGCAAATCTCAAGCGTGCTTCTCGATTCTTCATAGAAATAAAAGGTTTCTTTGCAGGACATCTTCCAAATAGATTTGCAGACCTCAAATGACGCTTGGTTGTGTCAACACTACATTTTACATTATAAAATTCTTTCATTTCAACATTTAACAAGACAGCATTTTTGCGTGGATCATTTTTTGCAGCATGAACTAAAATTTTATCTTGTCTTTCAGATGTAATTTGAGGCCTTCCTGACTTTAGAGAGATTCTATTGTTATTTTTTTCCTTATATCTTTTATATATATCTGCTACTGTTGATTTTCTTATATCAAACTGATCCGCTATGTCTCTTGTAGTTCTGCCTTGTTCAATTGCACGCAAAACAATCTTCTTTTTAATTAAAAATACTTTAAGCTTTGTTTACTATTTTTAAACATTAAATAAAAGCCAACTAAAGTATTGGAATGTTATTATTTTAGTTCTGCCCGGATACTTTTGCATGAGCATATTTCAATAAAATGAACTTTTAAGATTAGATTGCTTATATTTAGTAAAAATTCATTTGTTTTTAGAATTGTTTTCAATTTTTTGACATTCCAGTGAAAATTTGAAAGAACTTGGACTTTTTATTCATAAGTTATCTCAAGTTATGCGCTTGTCCGGTTACTTTTGCACGCTACTGTATATACACACATATACATATATACACATATTTATTTCTTCTGATTCACTTCCAGCAAAACTGCAAACAACCACTAATAAGTTAAGAGTTACTAAGAAAAAAAAGAATAGAGTTATAGAGCTAGGAAATGGTTGACAGAAGACTTAAAGAGTTGTAGGTTATATGAATCAAGAAAACATGAAGATAAGAGAGTGTTCCAAAGGGTTAAAGCGGATAAAAAAACTAGACAAATAAAAGTTTTTAGAGCATGCAGGGACAGATAAAGTAAATGAATGAAACTTAGCTGAATGGCAAGTTAAGCGAGAATGAGTTTTTGTTGATGGAACTAGAGATGATAACTCCTTTGAGCAGCAACCATGATAGAACTTGTAAAAAAGAGAAAAAGATGCAACTTGACAATGGAAAAGATGCAACAAGACAATGGAAAATAGGGTCAAGCTTAGCTAATAGAGCGGTTACAACTATGTCTACAATTCCTTTTTGGACCTTGTCTAGAAGAAAAAGAGCACCATTAGAAGAACCAACCCAAATATAATAACAGTATTCCATACAGTTATAAATAAGAGATTTGCAGAAGTTGAGAATGGAATGAGGGCTAAGAAAATGATGATCATGATAAAGGGATGCTAATTTAGCAATCTATTGTATATTTTGTTTACATGAAAGGTCAGTAGTAAATGATAATCCAAGAAGATGTAAAAAAGAGGACTCAGTGAGAGGGTTGCCATTTATTAATATAGGAATGTCAACAGTATTGTGGTAGTTGTTTGCAGTAAATAACTGAGTCTTGTTGGAGTTAAAATTTATAAGCTAAAATTTGTGAGCCCCAATCTGTTACAGAAGTGAGATCAGATTCAAGATTGGTTGCTCATTCTAAGCAATCAAAAAGAGAAGACTTTTTGCCAAGACAGGAGTAAAAAGTTGAGTCATCAGCAAAAAGAGCTACTTTAGATGTAAGGTTGTGAGGAAGATCCCCCCTTAAGATAAAAAATCAGAGCTCAGTTTTTTTATGTGCTGTGGTTATCTTTTGTGAATAATCTAAGTTTAATGTTTAGTTCATGCTTAAGCTCATTATCTATTCAACAGGTCCCTAATATTGCTTAAAAAATGTTTATATTTAAAAAGGTTAATTTATTACTTAAATGAAGGGAAATTTTATATAAATGTATTTAAAAAAATTTAAACAAAGATATCAAAAATCTTATAGAAATTCATATTTTTTAAATTTTGATATAAAAACTGTAGTTTTTCTGCAATAGAATCTAAAAATAGATTAACACAAAAGATAACCACACCACATTAAAAACACTAAGTAGTGATTTTCTATCTAAAGGGGTTTTAAAGCACCATAATATCTATATATACATACATATATATAAAGAGAAAGTATATCTTTAAATTCCTTTCGCCATAAGATTATGTCTAAAAATTGAACTTGAAAAATAAAGCATGTTAAAAATTTTGCAAGTGTTATGAAATAGTGCTATATAATATATATATATAGTCTAGATAAATAAATCATGTAATTAGAAAAAAAATGCAGATAAAAAATAAATTATAAATGAATAAATTATAAATAACCAGGTGAAGTTGGTCTGGAAAACTCCATAAGTAATAATAATTCAAAATTTTTAAATTTTACAAGAAATTAAGTTCAGTATAGGGCATTTTTTATAAGCGCCTACTAGCAATATATACTTTTTTGACAAGTATAACAAACAAACAATGTAAACTAAATTACTACACAATATACAAATGCTCAAATAAGTAAACAATCTCAATAGATTGATTATTATTTTAGAGCATTTGAAGTCTGGTATTAAATTTGCATAATATGATATACTAATATATTTACTAAAGTAAATTAAAAATTAAAATCAAAATGGTAACTTTCTTATAGGATAAGAATAGTTTCTATATATAATGAGTATCACAGTTGTTAATACAACATGACAAAAAAACATTTCCTTACAGTATAAATAGATATATAACTAACTTGAAGCTAATTTAATTTTGTTATTAAAAACTTATGTTAAAATGGTGTTTATACATCGAAATGTGCTTTTAATGGTCATATACTAAAAATATAAAAAAACTAAAAATGCTTAAAATCTCTCTCTCTCTCTCTCTATATATATATATATATCTTTTTTATAGTCAGGTCATGTTATCCTGATCCTAGTAACATGTAACCCAGTACAATCTGCTTCATGTCCTGCTGCCTTATAGCATACAACTTTTAGAGCAAAGGCTAGGAGAAAGCTAGCAACTATGACTTAAAACACCCCTGCCTTAGGGCTTTTGGTTAAGTAAAGGCTAGAGATAGTGTCTCAATAAAAATACTCATCTTGGACAGATATTAAATGCATCCGGCTACTGTCTTGTAATAGGCCTCCTAGGCAAAGACTTAAGGGGTTAATAGATTTTATCTGTTAACCAGTCGCGCATCGCTTTTTCATCTATTAGGCTGGCGCAGATGTATTTTTAATACATTGTTTCCAGTTTAGGATGTTGAATGCTGGATCTTCTTGATTCAATGCATGGGATTTGCTTGTATCTCTGTTTTATGACTAGGCAACTCATTCTATTATCTCCTAATGAGGGTACAGTTCTAAAACTCAGTTTTATGGTTATGAGGCCGACTGGTAGTCAGGTTTCCCGAACTCTGTGTTAACTCTCAGAAAGGCTGATTTCATCAACAGCTGAAAAATATCAAAGTACTATCAGTGCCATGTTGCACACATATGGTGTACCTGTTTCTACTTTTGGTGTGCATTGTCAAGGCCACATTTGAAGACCTCTGTTACGGCTTAGGGTTTATTAGTAGTAATAAGGCATTTGCTTGGGCTATTAAACAGTGTACTGAGTACTATCTATGCTTTGAGTCAAGTTCTTTAACAAAATTAAAAAATGAATAAAGTGCCAAAAACTACAAAATACAAACAACCATCGTCATCACCAAGTTCTCTAAACCTATCATTCACTAATATTCGTAGTCTTCAAAGTAACTTTTCTTCTGTTGAGTTGTATCTGTTGCAAAGTTCAACAGACTTACTTGCTATTTGTAAGACTAATTTGAGTTCAGCTGTTTCATCTTTTAATCTTAATGTTGATGGTTATCTTCCTTTATTTTGTAACTAATCCAATAGTCACATGCATGCCTGGGCATTTATATTCATAAGAATTCACCCATTTGTCGGAAAATTAAGTTTAAATCCACAGACTATTCTTTTATGTGCTTTTGTTTAGCACAACTTCACTCAATTGCCTTTCTCTTTGTTTTTTATCTCTCTCCTTCATCTCAAGACTGCACTCTTTTTGATGTTATTTCTAATCAAATTGACAAAGCCCTCTATCTTTATCCATCAGCCAATATTATTGCTGATGAATAAAGATAGAGGTGACTTTATTGGCTCAAGTGTCAGTGACTCTGAAGGCATTAAGGCCCACAACTTAAGCCATTCTCAATCTCTAACTCAAATAGTCAACTTTACAACTTGCTTTCCAGACAACCTGAATCATTTACCTCCTCTACTCAACTTATGTCTTGTTTCTGATCCTAGACAGTGCTCAGTTTCTCCACATTCACCCATATCTGATTCTTCTTCATCACTCCAGCTACTGTATCTATAGTGATTTCCAGCTTAGTCTCTTCTACAGTTTGTGGCCCGGACAACATACCTGTTATAGTCTTGCAGAAGTGTTCTCCGGAGCTGTTGTCTATACTTTCAAAACTATTCAACAAGTGCTTTTCAGAGTCTTGTTTTCTAGCCTGCTGGAAGGCGGCATCTATTATCCCTATCTTCAAAATTCTGGAGAGTGATCTGATTTGTCTAACTACCGTTTTATTAGTCTTCTTTCTATCACAAGCAAAGTTTTCGAATCTTTTATTAACAAACACTTAATCTCTCATCTTGAATCTAATAACTTACTTTCTGACCATCAATATGGATTTCGAACTTCTCGTTCTACAGCTGATTTGCTAACAGTAATAACAAATAGGTTTTATCATGCATAAGATAAAGGTGGAGAGATTAGGCTATTGTTCTTGACATATCTAAAGCTTTTGATAAAGTTTGGCATGCTGGTCTTCTTCATAAGCATTCTTCTTACGGTGTTTCTGGTAACATCTTTAAGATTATTCAATCCTTCTTTTCCAATTGTTGTATAAAAGTTGTCCTCAATGGACAGCACTCTTCTTTTTATTCTGTAACTTCAGGGGTTCCTCAAGGTTCAATCCTTGGCCCTATACTCTTTTTAATTTACATTAACGATCTTCCAGATATTTTCACATCTTAGGTGGCATTGTTTGCTGATGATACAACAATAAATTCTTGTCATGATAAGAAGCCAACACTTTCTGATTGCTTGGAGGGGGCATTTAAGCTTGAAAAAGATTTCACTTATGCTACAGCATGGGGCTCACAGTGGCTGGTGAACTTTAATTCAGATAAAACTTAATTTCTTCCAGCCAATCGTTATCGCAATAAGTTAGATCTTCCGATGCTTATGAACAGTGTTTATGTTATACTCGATGAGTCATCTACTCTTCATCTTCTAGGATTAACTCTTACTTCCAATCTTTCTTGGAAACCATATATCAAATCAGTTGCAAAATTAGCATCTGCTAAGTTTGCATCTCTTTATCGAGCTCGTCACTTTCTTACTTTGGATTCTATTCTCTATCTATATAAATCTCAAATCTGGCCTTGTATGGAATACTGTTGCCATATCTGGGGCAGATCGTTTAATGATGCCCTTTCTCTTTTAGACAAGGTGTAAAAACGCATTGTAAACATAGTTGGACCTGCTCTTGCAGCCAACCTCCAACCATTATCACATTGTCGTAATGTTGCTTCACTTTCTCTTTTCTACAAATACTATAATGAGCACTGCTTTAAAGAGTTAGCGCCTCTTGTGCCATCTACTAAAATTCATTCTCGTGTTACTCGTCATTCAATTAAGACTTATTCTTTTTCTGTGACTGTTCCTAAGTGCTCCAAAAACACTTTTTTGTCTAGCTTTTTTCCTCGAACATCAGTTCTTTGGAATTTGCTTCCTTTATCTTGTTTTTCTGATTCATATAACTTGCAATCCTTCAAGTCGTCTGTCAATCTTTATCTTGCTCTACAATCTTTATCTTTTCTCTTCCAGTAACTCCCAACTTTTAATATATATATATATATATATATATATATATATATATGTATATATATATATATATATATATATATACACACCACATACATGCTATATCTCAATGAAATAATTTTGCTTATAAGCTCGGTTTTATGTGCAAAAAAGGTATATATTGTTGCTTTTATTGTATATAGGCATATTCGCAATTGTTTTTATCTATAAATAAGACAATGAAACAGCTAATTTGTTGTCATAGTATTACAAAATATTAATTTCTAAATAAGCATATTATTTTTAAATTTTGTGTAAAATATAAATCAGATTTTATAATCTGAAAATAAACTTTCTGGCTCAGAAACACTTTTCCAGATGTTAGTTTCATTATGTTGTTTATCACTACTTTTATCACTTAATGAACTTATCTTATCTCTTTTATAATCTTTGCGGCATTGTTGTGATGACAACGCTTGAGTAAATTTTTAAATTTACACAAATTAGTCTTTTTTAAATTACTGGCATGTTATACTTTTCTACAGAAGAACCAGATTTGTCTATTATTAATAAATGTTCTAATGTTTGAGTAGACAAGGAGCATCTAAAGTCAGTTTTAACTAATTTCAACTTTGAAAACATTATTTTTGGCTTGGCGTTGCACTCTGGGATGGTGAAATATAATACAATTATTACCAATATGTCCTTCCAGTTCTTATACCACAAAGAAATTTTTTTTCTCTATGTAGACAAGCATGTCAATGTTAGTATTGAAAGATTATCTCGAGCATACTCTAACAAAAGATACTCTCAAGCATATTCTAACAAAAAGTACCATTGACTTAACATATCTGATGCATTTTATCCCAGCACATTTTAAAGGTGTTTCAAAATGATGTAGTAAATAAGTAATGATATCATATGCAAACACATAGTCATTAACAGTTACTTTTTTCACTACTACTTTCTGATCCCATCCTTCACAATCTAAAACTTTTGGAACAAGTTTACATCTTTGCTTGCTTTCTGCTTCTTCTACTAAGCGAACTATAAAGTAACTTTTCACGCGTTTTTAAAACTCTTTTTTATTTATTTAACGTATTTAAATTTTTCAGCTTAATGCTTTGAAAGTAATATTTTCCCTCCTTATCAGTAACTTTCAAAATCAAACATTTTACATTTAATACTATTTCTAATTATAATAATTTCTAAATAGGTTTATAATTTTTTTTTAATTTGTTTTTGTAATGTGGTTTTTTTATAGTTGGAATATTAGCCTTATACCAGAATAACTTCATCTGCAACTGTGTTGCAGGATATTGAAATAGTTGACTTTTTGACTATCATCTCATAAAACACTTAACATAGGCCAGCACCACTTGTTGGCAACTGACTTGGCCCACCAATAGTTAAGAGAATTTGTCAAACATTCGTAGGTGAGCCAAACATTCGTAGATGAGCATGTTGCATAAGCAGCATACAAGTCTGAAGCTGCCAGTTTAAGTAATATTTTTTTACTTTATTATTAAAAAATGTATATAACCTTAATAAATATAAAGTACTTGTAGCCAAATAAAAAAATTTGAAATTTGAAAACAAAATTTTCTATATAAAAAAAACCTAATACATGTACATGCATTTATAAATATATAAATAATAATCACAAACAAGTTATAAAAAAAACATGAATTTGTCCCATTTCCATGAATGTGTGTGAATATTTAAAATTGGCAACTTACTGCTTGAATATCCTTAGAACCACTGGTATCTTTGTTGGACCTAAAAAATTCAATATTAAATATTTTATCATCAACTACAAAGGTTTAAATTTAAACTTAAAAAAGCTCAAAAAATTAAAACCTAGTTTAATAAAATTTAAGAAAGAAATATAAATCTATTTATCGATATTAAAAAAAAAAAGATAAGTTACAAAAAATGTAGTTAACAAAAGATCGAAAGTTGTCAATTTTACAAAATAGCTACACAAAGTTTCAATGTCATAATTTTTTTCATAAAGTTTGAAATCTGTTAAAAAATTTGATATATTCTTATTTTTTTTTACTTGTATATATGAGAGTGTAAATGCCCTCAAACTCCAACACACATCATTAATGAGCAGAAACAAACATAATTATTTGTAAAATATTCCTAATTTGACAAAAAAACAAAAAAAAAACAAACATAAAAAGTTCATCTCAAGTGGATCTCAAACACTTAAAAATCTAATTGCTAATTAGATTTCCTACCTTTAGATTTTTTATTTAAATTAAGCCCTTTAGATTCCATTATTCCAACACTTCACTTAAAAATGGTCTTCTGGTGTCAGTCATCTTTTAAAACATGTTTCATAAAGTTTTGTATATAATTTAGTCTGTTTGCTAAATACTCATATGTGAATTAGTATTCAACAAAAAATTATTATTAGTAACAAAACCTTGAACATGATATAGCAACAGGATACACCTCAAGAGGCTGATTACAACAAGGTCTTGGTGGCAAAGGTCGACTTGAACGCTAAACAAATTTTAAAAAAGAAGGAATTAAATTAAAAAAAATAAAAATGAAAACCATTTTTTATAATTATAAACTTTTTTAAAAGTATAATTGAAATTCAAAACTGAGGAAAGTTTATTACCCATAAAGCATATTTTTTGAATATCTACACATACTTATACACATTTAATGAAAATCTATTTAACAGTGAGTTTTGATAAGTGAACTACTTTTTTTTCAAAAACTAAATTTTGAAATCCTCTAATTTATCCCTGAACTTTTGTCTGCCACAATTTCAAACAAATTTACTTACTTTTTCTTTTTCTTCACTATGCGGACCTTCATGCTGACATTCTTCACTTTGTGGACCTTTATGCTGAGGTTGTATGATGTCATTTTTCTTTTCATTTTGATGAGATTTTTTAATATTGTTTTGTATTTCATCTCTCTGATGCAATTTTAACTTAAGTCGATCAGTTATTACCCTACGAACTTCAGAACTATTATTCTCGCAAAGTTTTCTTTCATTGTTTTGCTGTAACTTCAAAGGCTTGCTTTTCAAGGAAACCTTATCAGATTTTTGGTTAGTATTTGCAGATTCTTCAGGTTTCATATAATTTTTAGTTGACTCAAAATTTCTATTTGAGTCAACTTTCACTTCTTTAAGTTTTTTAGATTTATCATCAGATGACAATTCTTTGACTTTAGGAGCTTGAAAATTATTATTTTTTTCAAATAATAATCTATTATCAACAGGAACTTCTTGAACTTTGTCATTTGAGTTATTTAATTTATCATTAAATATTTTATCATTAACTATTTGAATTTCGATATTAGATGAAGTTACAACATTTTTTAGGTCACATTCACTAAAACCTGAATCACTTGCACCTTCATTATTTTTTGATTTGGTCTCACAACTTCTTCTCCTAAAAAGAAAGAGTATACATATACAAATGTTGTAGTATACATATCACTTAAATATACGTGTATATATATATATATATATATATATATATATATATATATATATATATATATATATATATATATATATATATATATATATATATATACATATATATATATATATATATATATATATATATATATATATATATATATATATATATATATATATACATATATATATATATAAATATATATACATAAATATATATATATATATATATATATATATCAAATATATAAATATATATATATATATATCAGGTGTTAGAACAATAACAATAAATACTCCTAATATCCCAAAAACGTGGTAAAAAATATATTCCTGGCTAACACCCTATATATATATATATATATATATATATATATATATATATATATATATATATATATATATATATATATATATATATATATATATATATACATATACACACACACACACACAGGGTGTGTATATATTTATATTCCTGGCTAACACCAATATAAATATATTAGGGTGTCCCAAAAAACAACATTTTTGAAAAATATATGCAGAGACCCCCTTAATGTGTTTTATCTAATACAAAAACACTAGATTTAAAATTTTTTTGAATAAAAAATATTTTAAGGGGTCCCTCAAGACCCTTGAATATTTAATGGGTCCCTGATATTTAAAAAAAAAAAGTTTTTTAAAAGCATGTCAACCTGGTACACAAATGAAGCAAAATTATATAAAAATTTCAAAAATAGTATTTAACTTGGAAAAATTTTAACTTATTTATCAAATTTGTCATAAAAATACATAAAAAATGCATTTTTTTGTTTTTTGTTAAAAAACATAATTTTTCATAAATAAAAACAAAAATAACAATTCTATATTTGAAATCTATATTATTTTTGAAATTTTTATATAATTTTGCTTCATTTGAGTATCAGGTTGACATATTTTTAAAAAACTTTTTTTTTATTAGATAGAACACATTAAGGGGTCTCTGCATATATTTTTCAAAAATGTTGTTTTATGGGACACCCTAACATATATATATATATATATATATATATATATATATATATATATATATATATATATATATATATTTATATGGGTGTACAAAATAGATGATGTATTATTATGGTATAATAATAATACAAATACTCTTGCGCATTTAAGAGTGCTCAATATTATTAAATAATAAAGCAATATTTATTTATTCATATAAAATGAATAAAAACAACTTTTGATGGAACTCTGAGTTTCATGCCTTTCAGCAAACATCAGCCATCATGTATTTTGTCACTTAAAAACCGTTTAAAAGTTACAAATTAAAATTATGGTGGAAAGAGTTCTGACGTTACAAAAACAAAACAAAACAAAAACAAAAAGATGTCAAAGACTTTAGTCCCCAGTGTCAAATGAGGATAGTAAAAATTTCTTTGAATACCGGCACTTTGATACTATTTTATATCATTTATTTAGTAAGTTTTTTCCTTTATATGACAATATATGAAATTTCTTGCGGAGACAAAGGTTGCAAACTTTAGATGCTTGATTGTAGGGCTTACATCGTGTTGTATATCAAGCCATTGTAAATTCTGGATATCCTCAATTCAAAGATAAAGTTTATTTTGGCATAAGTGAAACCACATTTAAATTAAGATACATCAACCATCTTAAATCTTTCAATGTACCCAAATATAAAAATGACACTGATATTTGTTATGCAAATTCCTGTTTTTTTATGACATTATCTGCGTGCATCTATTGCTGCATTTATATATGTATATATATCAGGGTGCGACAAACCCTTTTTTTTATATAAACGTTGAAATTCATATCTTTATTTATTGACGAGCTCCTAATTTAAGAGGGATATGTCAAATAAGCCAGTTATTTATTTTCTATTCTTTCAGTTTTTTCAATTTTTTTCATTTAAATAATTTTTTATTAAATTATGGGTTTTATTTAAAAGTAACTTTTATTCTAGTTAATAATTAGATATATCAAAGGTTATTTTTAATTTTTTATTAAATTCAAAACTCTTTTATTATTATATATTTATTTATATTATTATTTATTCAAATTTTTTTTATTAAATTCAATTTATCACGCATTTGCAAAGTGCGTGCAAATTAATGATAACTAATATGCAATAACCTTATGACTGTAAACTGTTATCCATTAATACAAAATGAATAGTAAATTTTTCTCAAATAAGTTTGTTATATTTAATTACTTATAAAAAAACGTATAGACTTGAAGGAATTTAAATAAAATGGAACTAAAAATAAAATAAAGTTGTTTTGACATTTTTTTTTAAACCTTTAAAAATAATATAATATTAAGTATTTAATAAGTTATCATACTAAGTTATTATTAAATAATTAATAAGATATCATTAAATTTATACTATTAAGTATTTAATAATAAAAAGATCATATTATTGGTGTTGTTAAACGCACAATAAAAAATGGAAACTATAATAAACATAATATAATAAATTCTCTATAATATAGAACTATAATATAGAACTATAATATAGAACTATAATATAGAACTATAATATAGAACTATAATATAGAACTATAATATAGAACTATAATATAGAACTATAATATAGAGCTATAATATAGAATATATTATATTATATTAAATTATATATTTCAGCAAAACTTAAAAAATCTTTTTAAAACTTTTAAAAGTACTTTTAGTATGCAAACAAACATTACGATAATAAGAAAATTTAAAAAAAGCTTTTGAAAAAATCAATGCTTTAGCATGGTTTCTTTTAAAGTCAGGGCTAACCCTGGTTAGGGCAAGGGTTAGGGTTCATTTTGACTAAAAATTTTTAATGCTTTTGTAAACGCATGTAAAAACCATGCTCAAACATATTACTTTCTTCAGTTCCGTACTTAGTTATTAAAGTAACGCTATTAAAGAAAATATTTATATTTTAATATGATTTCTTTTAAAGTCGTTGAGAAAGCGCTTTAAATTTTAGTAACTAATTGTATTATTATAAATGTGTTTTTTATAATAAATAAAAAACTATCAATCGTATAATTGTTTGGAAAAAAAGTAATGCGTTCGTTTTTAAAATTTTTAAGCGAACGTCATCATTTGCATAAGTAAAAGTAAAGAAAAGTGGACATTCATTTTTTTGTCTTTTTTTTAACAAACGTTTGCACATGTAGCATGGTGGTCATAAAATTTACTTTTTACCACTTCTGAACAAAACAACTTTGTCAGACTTGATGCAGCGAACAGCATGGTAAAAAAAAAAATCATTTGGTGTGTGTATTTAGCACATGTTGATATTATTATATGTTGAATTTCATAGTTTTGCTTAAAGTTTTACAAGTATTTTATATTTTTTTGTCCTGTCAATGGTAACAAAAAATTCAACACTAAAAAAAACAACAAATAAAATGCCGCAATCAATTATGCAAGAAAAAAAGTATAAATCATTATATAAAACCATGTAAATTATATCAAAAAAATACACTATAACATTATCAAAGATTTTAATTATGGTTTTATAATATGAACAGAACTGTATATAAATGTCAACCCAACCCTTAAAACTTTAAAATCATGCTATGCTATGCTATTTTTTAAATATTTTTTTCTTAAAAGTATTTTTAAATAGTTCAAAATGAGTTATGGAGTTTAGTATGTGTTTTCATAATTTTTCTGCTTTTTTTTCCCTCTTTCTTGCATAATCGCCCACCTACCCACCCACCAAAACACACACACATATGTAGAAATATTGTTTATGCCTTACTTGAATTGTCTGCAATGATTATCAGTAGTCCTGTATTTTAATTTCATTTTAATCAGTTTTTCTGAAGGAAAAAAAAAATTTAAATACCGGACTAAAAAAAATAAAATACCGGACTACTAAAATATGACTAATAAGAAACACTTAATTAAAAATAAATTATTAAATAAAAAAAGTGAAAAAATATTTTATTATTCTGACTTGATCTCAAATTAGTTTAAACTGGTTCAAAATTTTTTTTACTACCATTAAAATTTTAAAAAACATTTTAATTAGTGTGACTAATTTAATACAAGTGGGCTACTTTTTTTATGTTCTTTTTTTGTTATGTTTAGTTTATTTTATAATGCAATGTAATGTATAATCATTCAAAATGGTTTTTAAAGGTTTTTTAAAATATTAACAAGGAATAAAATCTTCATAGTTCAAAATATGGCTTTATTAATAAACACTTTGTTTTAATAAATAACTGTCTGGTCACCATGCTGGGCTACTGACAGTTTTCAAAACTTATTATATTATTATTATAAAACAATAATAATTAATAAAAAATTATTAAGAAACTGCACAAAAATATAATTGAAATGTTAAAATTGGTGTTACCTATTTTTAGCTCCTTCTAGAAATAACACAATGTGTGATTTTATATACGGATAGCGTAATAAACGTGCAGCACTTGGCCTAGATGTAGGATTATGCATAAGCATTGTTTTGATAATTTCTTGTAAATCTTGTGAATAATGCTGAGGCATTGATGGTAACTATAATATTAAATAAAAACTTTAAAATAAAAAAAAATAAAAACAAAAACATCAAGCAACAACACTAGAACTTTTTATTATTCGTATTATTATTTATAATTTGAAGATACAATCTATAAGATAAAATACATTAAAGATTGAGCACAACAACAAAAATATAAATATGCCACACCTTGCCTTTAAGTATTTTGTACACCAAAGAGTTCATATCACTTGCATTGAACGCATGCTTAAGTGTAATCATCTCATAAACACAACATCCAAGAGCCCAAATATCTGACTTGGTGTTATATGGTTTATTGGAGAAAAGTTCAGGGGACATATAGTAAGGAGTCCCAATCATAGTAGTTGCCATGTCAAAATTATTTTCCAAAACACGAGCAATTCCTAAATCTCCTAACTGCAAAAAAAACAAAAACATAATGGTAAAATGATTTATATATATTTAAATACAATAATAAATAAACTTTTAAATTCTAAAGTTTATTTCAAATTTATATATGCAAATAAATACTACAAATGTGACGCTTGCTAAATAATAAAGAATACTCACTTAATAATTAAGAAAAATAAAAAAACAACAAATACTGGTACAAAATTTTATTTTATTTAAATGTAATTGAAAAGTATAGAAGCAGTTATAGCATTTTTCAAACCTGTCTAAAATATAATCCTTTGTATTCTAGACAAATTTTAAAATGTATTGTGAATGAAGTCATTATTAATGTAAATGTCGTCATTAGAAAAACCAGCCGAAATATGAAAAGTATACAAAAAAGGACAAAAGGACAAGGACAAAAAGAGATTAATAGAGGTAGAGAACTAAATCAAGAGCAAAAACTTGTCAAGCACAATAAAGAGAGGCAACCTTAGCAAATATTAACTTTGCAATGAACATATTAATTCCATAAGGTCATTTGTGAAAGTTAATTCAAAAAGATGTAAAGCAGAGGACTTAGTAAGAGTGTTGCCATTCATTTATACACAAAGAGCAAGTAAGTCTGGTCTTGCCTCAAAGACCATTTGTAAAAAATAGATCAAAATAATTAGGTGGTGGTGATGGTTTTTTATATTTAACATTCATTGGTACTTGAGTCATGTTTTAAGTTATTAGAGACCCTAACTCAATCATGGAACAAGAATGGCACCTTAAACAATAAGCTATGCATATTTGTCAGTATATATTTACCCAAAGTTATAACAAAGAGTTCAACCTCAACAATGCCCACCTAAAGCACTAACAGGGACATTATTCATGCCTAATATAGCACAGTTAATAATCTGATAGTTCACAGGTGTTAATGAAATCAGCCATCACAGAAAATCTTACTACTATTTAGCTATAAAAACATTTAACTGAGTTTTAGAGATTTATCCTCATTAGGAGATATAAAAAAAAATTACATAGCAACTATCCAAGAGGCACAAGCAAAATCCCTGAGTAGTGCCAAGAAAATCCAGCATTCATCAACCTATGCAGGAAACAATATAACACTCTAGGTCACTCAGGTCTACATCTATGTCAGCCAAATAAATGAAGAAGGATGCGAGATGTCAACCTAGTCAACAAAACTTTTCTGCATACCCTTAAAGCCTTTGACTAGGATACCTTCTACAAAAAAAGTAGCTAGATGTATATTTTTATCAAAAAACCTTCTCATACCTCTACTAAACCAAGAGCCCTAAAGGAGAGGTAGACACACAAGTACAGTGGTACACACACAAGTACAGAGGTATAGAAGTACACACACAAATATATATATATATATATATATATATATATATATATATATATATATATATATATATATATATATATATATATATATATACACATACATATATATGGGCAATTCCGCGAGAGAGGGAAAAAAAAAGTTAGAATGACACATACTAACCTCAATAAATTCTTTTTTAACTATTTAAAAGTACTTTTAAGCAAAAAAATTATTAAAAAAATAGTTCTATGATACCATAGCATTGTTTTAAAGTTGTAAGGGTTATATAAACGCTTTGATGTTTTCGTATAGTCCTGTTGTGAAGCGTTGAAAAAGGTTACTGTGCTATGTTTTTAAGTAACTATTACTTTTAAGTTTAGCTTAAAAACGAAATTAAACATTATGTAGAATATTATTTATAAAAATGCACTCCAACTATGTATAGAAAAAGAATATATTTATCAAATTAATGCACTACAACCATCACAAAAAAAAGTCATGAAGTTTTTTCTAGGCTTTGTGTCAGATTTATTAAAACTAAAAATATAGTAAAAGTGAAGACACTGTATAAGTTTTATCATTGTTTCAATTTTTTTTTTTAAAAGAGAGCTTCAGATAATAGTATTAAGATCTAACAAAGTACGTTAGGACTATCACGCTATGTTTGTTTTTCCATTACGGTTTCTTGACTTATGAACAAAAAGTTTAAGAGCAAACAATTTTATTATTGAAACCAAGTTAAAAATCATTTCGTTTAATTGTCAGTTTGTTTACTCATTATATAGCTAAGCTTGTTAAAGTATTTCTTAATATTTTTTTAAAATATAAATCACTTATTTCAAATATAAATTATGTAAAGAAATTAATATTTGCTAAGAAATAAAAACTTTTAACACAAAGAAAACTTTTTTTAGTTAAAATGTGTTTTATAGTTTGCATTGCAACATTTTTGTTCATTCGATTTCGCGGTTTTTCTATTTATAAAATTCTCGCTTTTTAAAAAAAATCATAACAGCACGTAAATCACGTAAAGGGAAGCTGTTATATTTAATACCATTTTTTATATGCCTAAATCAGATGCTGAAAGATACACTAATTATTTTATAACTAATAAGATAATAAAAAAAAAACTGAAAAGATTTTCTTTTTAAATATATAAAATATTTTGTTTAAACTATTTAAATATCAGCTACATTTTGTAATTATATATTTAAAATTAGTTGCAATTTGGTTGGCATTGCCAAATGCTGACCCTAATTCTGAGAGCATAAACTTATAGAGTAAGAAACAGAAAAGCGTTGTTGAAAGAAAGAGAAAGTTATCAAAGAAGACAGTTATTAGCACCAAGAAAAGAAAACAAGAAAAAAAATCAAGCAAAAGTTCGCAACCAAAGGTTAAGGATGACAAAAAACTCACTGCTAACATCATTTTGAATGTTACACCTGATGATTCTTATAAATACAAATCGTCAATGACAAAAGCATTAAACAAGTATTTAATTATATTTTTTAATGTTATTGTTTTTGCATAATTTGGTTTTTTTTTATATTAAATTTATATTAAATAAAATTTTAAGGACAAAACAGGCTTTTCTAAAGTCTCCAAATAAAAGACGAACTGTTGTAGAGCAGTTAGGTATTGAATATGACTTATCACACCAGAAGAAATTGAAAAAGTAAAAATATTTTATGAAAGAGAAGATATATCATTAGTCTCATGGAAAAAAAGATTAAAACTGACAGAGAAAAGGTTCAAAGACGCTATTTAGTTATGAATTTAAAAGAGCTGCATCAATTGTATAGCGAAGAGAATGCCAGCAAAAATGTTAAATTAACTAAATTTTGTGAACTAAGGCCTAGATACATTCTTACATGCAAAGACACACCACTTTAATCATGTGGTTGTGTTTATCACAGTAATTTTACTTACTTGCGTGCTGCTTTGGCAAGTAAAATACATTTTCCATTGAATTGCAATAAATGGTTAGAAAAATATGTATTGTGCAAGCCACCTACATCCCAATGTAGGATAATGAAATGTTCTTTGTGTAGTGATTGTAAACTATTTAAATTTGTTTTACCTGAAAACGGAGACATGGATACATCCCTCACTTATAGTTGGTGGATAAAAGATAATAATTCTTGCGTACTCAGTGAACAAAAAATAAACATAACAGATGTCTATAAACATTTCTGTGACTATTTACCAGAGTTTACTGAGCATCAACTAACTAAAAAGCACCGTCTGAACAATACTGTAGTCAAAAGAAAAATCTCAAACCAGACCAAATTTTGATACACTTTGATTATTTATAAAACTATACATGTGGTTATCAGGATGCTGTTCAAGCTGCTTATTGGTCCCAGTCTACTATTACTCTGTTTACAATTGTTACCTATTGTTACCAATTAGAACCAAAATCAGTTGTAATAAAATCCGATGATAGTGATAAAACCAAGCGCTCCACTACTACTTAAGTGAAATATTTGACCTCTATAGAATTGATTGTATAAAAAAAGCTATATTATGGAGCTATAATCCTTGCACTCAGTTCAAAATTCGTTACATGGCCAAAATCATACAACATTGCTCTGTGAAATATCATTTTCAATCAATAGAATGGAATTTTTTTGCTACCTCTCACAGTAAAGGAGCAGTTGATGGTGTAGGAGGATTGTTGAAATGATTTGTTTGGAGCAGCGAAAAATATCACAAAGTTATTGTCTTAAACACTACAGACTAGCTGATCAAATTGAAGAAGCAAAAGTCGTTAAAAATATTAATAAAATGCATTTCTGGCAAGTAAAAAATAGAAAGTTTTTAATTTCAAAATTGTTAAATATTTTTTAATGGGCTTGTAAAACAATTTTCAAAATTAACATTTTTACTTTTCTGAAAGAATTATTTTATAAATTGGGAATTATTTTATAATGTTGGGAGCATTAACCATTTAACTTAAGTAAAGTAATAAAGTATAAATAAATATAGCCGATACGCAGATTTAATTTTTGAAAAAAGTTTGAGACTTCAATACCGTAATTTTGCAAAATAATTATATAACAGTATTCCACATTTCTGGAAAGTTTCCATATTTGGTTCATTTTTAATAGCTTAAAGATATATATACTATTTCCATTTTTGGTTCATTTTTAATAGCTTAAAGATATATATACTATATATATGTATAAATATATATATATATATATATATATATATATATATATATATATATATATATATATATATATATATATATATATATATATATATATATATATATATAGTATACAAGTACAGAGGTACACACACAAGTACAACCTGAATCATTTACCTTCTCTACTCGAGGTACACACACAAGAATCATTTACCTTCTCTACTTGACTTATGTCTTGTCTCTAATCCTAGTCAGTGCTCAGTTTCTCCACATTTACTATTAGGTGCTTTTGATCACAGTTTGATCTCTCTAAAACTAATATCTCATTCATTATCAACAATTCCAGGTCAAGCTTCACTCTCCTCCATGGTTTTCCTCAAACTGCGCTACTGCGATTGCCAATCGAAACTGTTACTTCCATATTTATCAGCAAAACAATTCTCCAGAAAACAGACATCTGTTTATTACTTCTAGAAACCATTGTAAAAAGGTTTTGTCTAACGCCAAAGCCCACTATTCTCAGGTCATGAAATCTCATATATCATCTCAAAAATTAGGCTCTTGTGACTTCGGAGATACTTTAGTAGTATTAATAATAAGGGAAAATCTTTAATTCCACCGCTCTTGTATGGTTCAGACTTTGTCACCTCACCTAAAGACAAAGCTGAATTGTTTGCTAAAAACTTTTCATCAATATCATCTCTTGATTTCACTTGTTGCATTCTACCTGATATTGCCAACAAACAAGTTGATCCATTGCTTGACATTCGTATCACTCCAGCTTCTGTATCTAAAGTGATTTCCTGCCATGACTCTTCTACAGCTTGTGGCCCGGACAACATACCTGTTATTGTCTTGCAGAAGTGTTCTCTGGAGCTGTCGCCTATACTCTCAAAACTATTCATTATGTGCTTATCAGAGTCTTGTTTTCCAGACTGCTGGAAAGCGGCATCTGTTATCCCTATCTTCAAAAATTCTGGAGAGCGATCTGATTCATCTAACTACCGTCCCATTAGTCTTCTTCCTATCATAAGCAAGGTTTTTGAACCTTTAATTAACAAACACTTAATATCTCATCTTGAATCTAATAATTTAATTTCAGACCATCAATATGGATTTCGATCTTCTCGTTCTACAGCTGATTTGCTAACAGAAACAACCGATAGGTTTTATCGTGCATTAGATAGAGGTGGAGAAATTAAGGCAATCGCTCTTGACACTTCAAAAGCTTTTGATAAAGTTTGGCATGCTGGTCTTCTCCATAAACTTTCTTCTTATGGTGTATCTGGCAACATTTTAAAATTATTGAATCCTTCCTTTCCAATCGTAGAATAAAAGTTGTCATTGATGGATAGCACTCTTCTTATTCTGTAACTTCAAGGGTTCCTTAAGGCTCAATCCTTGGTCCTATACTTTTTTAAATTTACATCAACGACCTTTTAGATATTCTCACATCTAAGGTAGCATTGTTTGCTGATGATACTACCATTTATTCTTGTCGTGATAAGAAACCAACACTCTCTGATTTCTTGGAGGGGGCATTTGAGCTTGAAAAGGATCTCACTTCTGCTACAGCATGGGGATCACAGTGGCTGGTGAACTTTAATACAAATAAAACCCAATTTTTTTCAGCAAGTCGTTATTGCAATAATTTAGTTCTTCTTATATTTATGAGCGGTGATGTACTTGATGAGTCATCTACTCTTCATCTTCTAGGATTAACTCTTACTTCCAATCTTTCTTGGAAACCATATATCAAATCAGTCGCAAAATTAGCATCTGCTAAGTTTGCATCTCTTTATCGAGCTCCACACTTTCTTACTTTGGATTCTATTCTCTATCTCTATAAACCTCAAATCCGACCTTATATGGAATACTGTTGCCATATCTGGGGCGGATCTTCCATTGATGCCCTTTCTCTTTTAGACAAGGTGCAAAAATGCATTGTAAACATAGTTGGACGTGCTCTTGCAGCCAACCTCCAACCATTATCACGTTGTTGTAATGTTGCTTCTCTTTCTCTTTTTTACAAATACTTTAATGGCACTGCTCTAAAGAGCTAGCGTCTCATGTGCCATCTACTAAAATTCATTCTCGTGTTATTCATCATTTAATTGTCTCATCCTTTTTCTGTGACTGTTTCTAAGTGCTCCAAAAATGATTATTTGTCTAGTTTTTTTCCTCGAACATCAGCTCTTTGAAATTCGCTTCCTTTACCTTGCTTTCCTGATTCATATAATTTGCAATCCTTTGAGTCGTCCGTCAATCTTTATCTTGCTCTACACTTTTCATCTTTTCTCTTTCAGTACTTTCCAATCAGGAAAACAAGATAAAGTTAGCGAATTTTAAAGAACCGATGTTCGAGGAAAAAAGCTAGACAAAAAAGAGTTTTTGGAGCACTTAGGAACAGTCACAGAAAAAGAATGACAAGTAACACGAGAATGAACTATAGTAGATGGCACAAGAGATGCTAGCTCTTCAGAGCAGTGCCCATTATAGTATTTGTAGAAAAGAGAAAGAGAAGCAACATTACGATGATGTTATAATGGTTGGAGGTTGGCTGCAAGAGCAGGTCCAACTATGTTTACAATGTGTTTTTGCATCTTGTCTAAAAAAGAAAAGGCATCATTAGAAGATCCGCCCCATATATGGTAACAGTATTCCATACAAGGCCAGATTTGAGATTTACAGAGATAGAGAATAGAATCCGAAGTAAGAAAGTGGCGAGCTCGATAAAGAGATGCAACCTTAGCAGATGCTAATTTTGCAACAGATTTAATATATGGTTTTTAAGAAAGATCGGAAGTAAGAGTTAATCCTAGAAGATTAATGGTAGATGATTCATCGAGTACATTACCATTCATAAATATGGGAAGATCTAAATTATTGTGATAACAATTGGCTGAAAAGAATTGAGTTTTATTTGAATTAAAATTCACCAGCCACTGTGATCCCCATGCTGTAGCAGAAGTGAGATCCTTTTCAAGCTCAAATGCCCCCTCCAAGCAATCAGAAAGTGTTGGCTTCTTATTATGACAAGAATTAATTGTTGTATCATCAGCGAACAATGCCACCTAAAATGTGAGAATATCTGGAAGATTGTTAATGTAAATTAAAAAGAGTATAGGGCCAAGGATTGAACCTTGAGGAACCCCTGAAGTTACAGAATAAAAAGAAGAATGCTGTCCATTGAGGACAACTTTTATACTACGATTGGAAAAGAAGGATTCAATTATCTTAAAGATGTTACCAGATACACTGTAAGAGGAAAGCTTATGAAGAAGACCAACATGCCAAACTTTTTCAAAAGCTTTTGAAATGTCAAGAGCGATGGCCTTAATCTCTCCCCCTGTATCTAATGCATGATAAAACGTATCGGATATTACTGTTAGCAAATTGACTTTAGAACAAGAAGATGGAAATCCATATTGATGATCAGAAAGTAAGTTATTAGATTCAAGATGAGAGATTAAGTGTTTGTTAATTAAAGATTTAAAAACCTTGCTTATGGTAAGAAGAAGACTAATGGGATGGTAGTTAGACAAATCAGATTATGTATAAACATATATATATAAATATATGCATATTTATATACATATACATATACATATACATATATATATATATATATATATATATATATATATATATATATATATATATATATATATATATATATATATATACAAATATATATATATATATATAAAACTATGAATGCGTGTTTAAATAAGCACTCTGATGTCACACACTGAAATAGCCTGCTGTTGGGGCTTCAGTACTTACATCAACTATCTTATAGCCTGCTGTCGCAAGGGAGTGCTGCTACATCGACTGAGGATTTGCTGACATGGGGTAGCAATCTTTTTATTTATTATCCTTTGATTTTTTCTTCTGTTTCTGAAAACAATATATAAATTTATGTCACAAAAATAGGGTAACAATTTGTTACATAAATATGCTAGATAATCTTTATATTAAATTAAATTTGCAATAATATGTTTAATACCTATATTTTCAAAATGTTAATTTAAACTTTATTTAGCACTTTCTGCAACAAAAAAATTACACTCACATGAAAATTTGAAGAATGCATTCATTAATTCAGATAAAACTTCTGACATAAAGTATTAAACTATTACTTCTGATATAAACAAATGATGTAATGAAAAAAAATAATGATATAAAAAAATTATATAACCAAATATATAAGCAATTAATGCAAAAAAAATATATATGGTTTAAGTTGTTGCATCAGGCAGAAATAATCACTAATGGAAGAATCAGGCAAAAATAAACACAAATTTCTTACAAAATATAAGCTTATTAAAACTAAGACTTGAAATTTTGTTGAAATAGCTAAAAAATCTCAATTCAAAAAAGCTATCCCTTGTATCAGGAGAGGTACCAAAAAAATCGAAAGATTCAAACAGTTTAAATTTTTCGATTTTTTTTTTAAATTCACAATATTTTCACTGTTTCTCCTTTGTCTGATATACACAAGTTTTAGAAAGGAATATTAAAAAAAAAAATTATTTTGCATTTTTTTGATAATAATTTGATAAATAAGAATCATGGTTTTTTACCAGGTAAATTTTGCATAACAAATTTACTTGAATACCATTTCAACTTTTAGCAATTTTAACTTTGACCAAGAATACCTTATTGATATTCTTTCTTTTTTGATTTTTCTTGACAGAGCACTTGACAGAGTTCATCAAAAAAAACTTATATTCAAAATTGAAATGTATAGTATAAACAGTTTATTTAATAAATAGATTGAGTCCATATTATAAAATAAAAAGCATAGAAATAGAAGAGTTTACTACATAGAAATTTCTACTTAAAACTACTTAGAGTCTACTTAAAACTACTTAGAGTCTACTTAAAACATCTTGGAGATATGTTTTAAGTAGCGTAACCCAAAGTTCTAGGATCATTTCTAGCCTTGATCGCTTTTTCTCATAAATAATGAAAATGATCTTGCGAAAATACAGCAGGGTGCAGGTGGCGCTAGTAACTTAAGTGCTAACTCTTTTAGCAGTGGAAACTTTCTTCATGTTTCCAATAATTTAAAATGTCATTATTTTTTTCTATAATCGAGTAATTAAAAAAAACATTATTTCCTTGAGCAGCTTTTAAAAAGGAGAATTGATCAGAATTCAATACATTTTGAACTTACTTGTGCAGCTGAAGAAGATTCAACAACAATTTTTTTTTCCTCTTCATACAACTTCCAATGAAATTTTTTTGTGTGATTATGCAGTGGAGTTGTGCAAAATGACTTCTGAACAGATTTATTACATCCCCTGCTTATCTGCTTTCCACATGAAATGCATATTGCTGTGAAATGACAGAGATCATTAATTTTGAAAAGCTTCCAAACAAATCTCACCATTTTGAAGGTTTATCACAGTAATATTTTGTCATAAAAAACTATATATTTTAGGATTTGAATTACATTACCCAGTCGGATATCCAGCCAGATAATTTTTCAATATCAGAGTATTCGATATCCGGTCGGATAATAAAAAATTGTTATCCGGGACACCCTTATTAAACTTAGCAAGTTTTTTTTAACTCCAGTTGAACTTTATCATATTATCTGCTTAATCGTACCCTGGTTAAGTCAAACCATTCCCCAACTTGTACAGTTTTTTAGGGTCCAATTGACAAAAAACTTCGCTTAACTAAAACTTTTACTTTGAATTGCATAAAAGTTCATGAAATAAAAAATTAAAACTTGTAACAGTTCAAAGAAAATCTAGCATATTTAATTTTTTAACATTTTGCAATATTTATAAATATCTAGCGTAATATTTATAAATATCTTATAAATAAACATCTAGCGTAAAAAGGTTCTAAAACTTCACTTCTAGCTTCAATATCGAACAGGTTCGATCACATTCTAATTATTAATATATTTAAAATTCAAAAACATCAAAACGTTGGAATATCAAATATAAGTTGACAAACTAAATGTTTTCACTGATATCTTCAAATTGGTTAAGCTTATATTAAAGTCTATATATTAAAAAAGTTAAAGCTAAACAGAACTATAAAATAAAAATAAAAAAAGTTTCAATAAACATTACGTTTAACAAATATATTTGTTATATAACTTTGTATTGAAACTTTTAGAAGCGTTCTCACAAACAACAAAAGAAAAAATGTAACGTCACTATTTTTGCAAACTATATTTCTCAAAATATACGTCAGTATATAAGTTGTTTATATACAGTAGGCAGGTCTGTTTTTAGGGGTTGGAAAAACTACAACTTAACAAACTTATTTTCCCATTCTATGTTGTCATACAAGACCTTTCCTGAAATAATTTTTGAAATATTTTAAATTTCTTGACCTCCCTAGGGGTTTGAATATTTTATATTTAGTACATTTTTAGGTTTTTTTTTTTTTATTTGCACTGCTGGACCTATGCGGAGTTATAACCACTGCGGGCAATAAAAATTTTTATGAAATTGCGCTGCGCTTGTAACATTTTAAATTTAAAATGGCAATATCAACACGTTCAAATACTGAAATATTTTTATTAGGACAAACCTACGAAATTGATTGCAGAACTGTGCCTACAAAAAGCAACATTTTAAGATATTTTTATCACTGCTGCAGATTAATTGAATTTCAAAATAAAAGAAAAAAAAACAAAAAAACACCAAAATTATTTCCTGCCTTCTTAATATAAATCACGAGCTGCTTTGTAATGATAAAATGTCAGCCCAAATGTGTTGTTTCTGCTCTTAGAAAACCGTGGCTTATGGCTGGTATACTACACATTAGTTGCAGAAGTATTAGGTAACTAACGATTTAAATAATGTTCATAGTTTATTACATAATTATTGATAATTATTGATATAAAAATTTAAGCTAAATGACAAATGAAAATTTATTAAATCATTTTAGATAAAAATATTTCCAAATCAATATATCATCACAAGAAACTGGTATCATATTGTTCAAAAAAAATGGAAACACAAAAGCTGCATGAAAATAATTTTTTGCCATTAGAAAAAGAATTGTTTGACATAGGGCACCCAAAACTTTATGAAATAATTGAAAAAGATAGAATTCGATCAAAAGATGCAAAAGAACAATGATAATTGACAAAATAGACAGGTAATATCAAAAAGTTTATTCCAACAGAGAGTTTCGCAAAAGGAAAGCCAAGGAGCTTGAGCAAAAGGAGGAGTCTGCCGCAAAAGACTCAAAGTTAAAACAATTTTTATCAAATTGCAATTGTATTAATGAAAATCAAGACATATTTTTGTTAGAAAACTTTGATAATGAAGAATTTTAATATAACAACTATAACGAATTTGAAAAACAATCAACTAAAATAAAATGAAATAAAATGACAGTGACAGTATTTATTTCCACATCTTAAAAATTTTTAGCATTATTTTTAAGATGTGGAAATATCAATCCTAATGAAGCAAAACTTTCAAAAACAAAAGTAGAAAAAATAAGAAAAGATTTATATGTAAGTGAATCAGAATAAGTGAAGGGAAAAAAAAAAAAAAAAGTAAAGTAGTTATTTAATTTTGCACATTGACACAAAAAAAAGTTATGGTTTTAAATGAAGACCATATTTCTGAAGTAAACGAACATCTAGCTATTGTTGTTACAAACTGGGATTTATATACAAATGGAAAACAAAAGGATGAGCTGCTAGGCATAGTTGAATGTCAATCAGGAAAAAGGATATGATCAAGCATTGGCATGTTTTAATTTGATAAAAAAGTTTGGAATTGAAAGCTTTATAATTGGAATTTGTGCTGACACAACAGCATGTAATAAGGGTTGTATAAGTATTTTAGAAGAACTTTTAAATCGACATCTGTTAAAACTTCTTTGTAGAAAACATTCTCAAGAACAACATATTTTACATGCAATAAATGCACTCACTAAAACAGAAAGCAAAGATCCATCAAAATCTATTTACACAAGATTTAAAGCTGCTTGGCCAATGCATTATGAAAATGTTCAAAAAAATATGAATCAGTTATCAAAGTTTTTGTGGTGCAAAGTTAGTAGAACTCCATTAGAAGATATGGCTAAAAAAAGTTTATCTTTTTGCAAAAATGCTTTGGAACTTCATACTTTCCCCATAAATGATTATAAACATCTGTGTCAATAAGTCATTGTTTTTCTGGAAGGAAGGGTGGCAGTTCCTATACGCAAATCAGCTGCTGAACATGAAGCTAGATTTATGGCAGATGCTTTATACATTTTGGCAATGAAGCTTGCTCAACCAATCATAAACTCAACCAATCAGTTTTTAACCCAAGAGGAAGAAACAGTATTTTCAAAGGCTGTGATATATGTAGCTTCAGTTCATGCAAAAAACTTTCTTCAATTAAGTCAAATTGCTTCTACTGCTCTTAATGATTTGTGTATGAATAAAGAGATGATAAAAATGAAAGATTTTGATACTGATGTTCCTCAAGTTTTTATTTCAAGCATTCTTAGACACAGTTATTATCTTTCTGAAGAAACAGTTGTCTTTTGTTATTTGAAAGTCTTGACAATACAGTTAAAGAAAAAGTTGGTCAGCAGTTGTTAAAAATAAATTTACCTGAAATCTTTAAACTTAAAAAGTTTAAGCCTGTAGAAATAAATGAAAATTCAAAACTTAATGATTATGTTGGTCAAATCTCTTGGTTAATATTTAAAATAGTTCCTTACTTATCAAAGTGGTTAGAAAGTCCATCTGATTTGTGGACTCATGATTCTGATTATAAAAATATGCAAAGGTTTATAAAAAGATTAATCTGTGTCAATGACTGTTGTAAAAAAGCTATTAAATTGGTAAAAGACTTAATCGATTCAACAATTAAAGAAGAAAAGTTACAAGATATTTTACTGGTTTTAAAGGAACACAGAGTTAATTTTCCATTTTATAAATGTAAATAAATGTATATATATATATATATATATATATATATATATATATATATATATATATATATATATATATATATATATATATATATGTATATATATATGTATATATATATATATATATATATATATATATATATATATATATATATATATATATATATATATATATATATATATATATAATATATATATATATATATATATATATATATATATATATATATATATATATATATATATATATATATATATATATATATATATATATATATAACGCTCAGAATTAGGGTCAGCATTCAGCAATGCTGACAATAGTGTTTGAGGTCGGTAAAATATTGCCGACCTCATCTCTATGATTTATGGTAAGACCTTTGTATCAAATTTTTTTTGCCAACATGATGCCGACCTTTAAAAGATTAGGCTCGGCAAGTTATTTCCAACCTCATTTTTCCTAATTCTCTGAGGGTTATATATGTATGTATGTATGTATGTATGTATGTATGTATGTATGTATGTATGTATGTATATATATATATATATACATATATATATATATATAAAGCCTAAACTCCATTCTAGTCTGGTTTAAACAGGTTTCCGTAATGCCATTTTCATATTTCATATTATGAAAGAATGGAATTTTTTTACAACTGGGCGTTACATTAACCTGTTTTGCAGATAAACTTATCATGATACCACTAACACGAGGCTACTAAAAATTTGCACAAAATTTTAACGTTCGAAACTCGCAAACAAACTTGAATATTTCTGCAGTTCAAAGTTAAATATATTCATTAGACATTCTTATTTCATAATCTGATACTGATTTCGCAATTAAAATTATATAAATAAAATGGATGGAATTAAAAAAAACGACAAACGAGAGCTTATTGGAAACTTCTATTTAGATAACATAGACAAAGGGAAAACATTTATAGTGCATCATTTTATGCAAATGAAAGTTGCAAGGCAAACAATTTATAATATTATTAAATAAGTTGACGACAATATTGACCTTAAAAGAAGGTTGGGAAGCGGGCGAAAACCATACAAAATGGACATAAGAAAAATTACTTCACTCATTAACAAGGTTGAAAAAAAAGTTGGAATTTCCCAGAGAAAACTTCCATTAAAATATGGAGTTCATAAAAGTTATGTTTATGAAGTTTTTAACATGCATGGACTTAAGTATTTCAAAAGAAAGAAAGCACCAGAAAGCTCTGAAATTCAAATAATTTAACAAAAACAGTGACTGTTAAAACTTTCAAAAACTTTTTTTAACTGTCAAACGAGTTTGAAATTATCATGGATGACGAGTCCTAATTTACATTAAGCAGCCAAAACACACCATGAAATGATGTGTTTTGGCTGAAATGGCTTTTACAGTCAAGATAAAGACAAAACTGAAAATAATATTAAATATAAGTTTAAATCAAAGTTTTAAGAGAAAGTTTTAGTATGGATTGCAATCAGTAGATTTGGTAAATCAAAGCCTTTCTTTGCAATTAAGAATAATTCCATTGATGCAAAAATATATTTCAAAGAATGTATTAAAAAGAAACTTGTTCCCTTCATCAATTCGCATCACAAAAATATAAAATATATATTTTGGCCTGATGGTGCAAGTTGTCATTATGCAAAGCTAACAATTGAAACTTACAAAAAGTTTAATGCAACCTATGTTTCTAAGGATGATAATCCACCAAATGTACCACAATTAAGGCCCATTGAGACATTTTGGGCTCACCTAAAAGAGAGTCTATTCCAATGATTTCAAAACAAAAAATCTTAACCACCAGAAAAAGAGAACTCAATTCAAGTTATGATATTGCTACCCTTACTTATTTGATCAGTTGTGAAACAATAATATAATTTGAATGACAATTATAAGCAATTATATTTTGTGCAAATTTATAGTAGCCTCGTGTTACAAAGGTTATTATCTAAGATCCTCCTTTACCCCAAATATTTGTGGGTTTTATAACTCTCCTTTTATAAATATAAATAATAATATTAATGATCTCACCTTTATGATCTTGGTTTTAGACAGAAATATATTTTGAGTTTTTAAGTCTCTATGAAGAATATTTTCATTGTGCATGTACTAAAATTATATATATATATATATATATATATATATATATATATATATATATATATATATATATATATATATATATATATATATATTTTTTTTTTTTTTTATATATATATTTTATTATATATATATTATTTATATATATATATATATATATATATATATATATATATATATAATAATATATATATAATAAAATATATATATAAAATATATATATATATATATATATATATATATATATATATATATATATATATATATATATATATATATATATATATATATATTATATAAAAATCAAATAATACAATCATCAAATAATTCTCTTAATACAAATAATAATTTATAATTAGAAATTTTTGTTGGATTGTGGTTATGGTTACAAGCATTATCAGCCTGTAAAACTATGCAAAAAATTTGTTGAACATTAAAAGCATTCTTAAATTTAATGTTGTCAGCAATTAAACAACTTCTTTCTTTTTTATGCAAGTGTGATGAGCATTAAAGTCACCAACAACAACGATATTGGCTGATGGATAAAGAGAGAGGACTTGGTTCAGAAATAACATCATAAAGAGTGCAGTCTTGAGACGAAGGAGAGCAATATAGAACAAAGAAAAAGGTGATAGAGTGAAGTGGTGCTAAACAAAAACACATATAAGAATAGTCTGTGGATTCAAATCTAGTTTCATAACAAATGGGTGAGTTCTTACGAATGTAAATCCCCAGGCCAAGCTTGTGACTATTGGAGACTTGATGAATTAAAGAAAGATAACCATCAACACTAAGATCACAAGATGAGACAGCTGAACTCAAATTAGTCTCACATAGAGCAGGTCCGATAAACTTTGCAAAAGATAAGACTCAACAGAAGAAAAGTTACTTTGAAGACCATGAATGTTAGTGAATAATAGATTTAGAGAACTTGGTGATAGCGATGGATTTTTGAGCTTTATAGTTTTTGATACTTTAGTCATTTTTTAAATTGGTTAAAGAACTTGACTTAAGGCACAAGCCTTCCCAGGAAACGCGTGCAGATTTTTGTATTGTATGTCTACGCATGAGTATTTTATTTTAGACAACTTTATCACAGTTGTTTGCAAGTTTTATTATATTAAGTGTTAAGTTTCAAAAACAAAGAAAGCAAAACTGACAAAATAGGAAATTAAAATAAATTCAAATAAAAAAAAATTAATGATTTAAATAATTTATGTACTGTTTTTATTTTTGACAACAATTATTAATAACTATTATTAACAATTGTTCACCAATAATATAGTAGATCAAAAGGGAGATGGCGGGTATAATTAAGTGCACAGAGCCAAATGTTAAAAAAAAACAGGTATCCAAAATTACAAGGCGCTAAAAGATTGCAGATAAAAAACGCAAAGGAATAGAAAGATAACATGAAAGAATTAAGGGTATGTGAAAAATGTGTAGATAGCATGGCCTAATTGAAGCTTAAAATCTATGCATATATATTTGTGCGTCTTACTTAGAAAATACACTGAAAGGCTTAAATGGTATAAGAAATCTGAATGTGGAGATATGTATTATTCTAAAAAATACAACAAAAAGATTTTTTGTATATACAAAAAAGAAAAGATAAATGGTTACAAAGCAAATATATGACCAGGGTTATTTAAAAGATAAACAATTAAAAAAATAGATTATGGTGGAACTCGACCCACAGACATTTCGTATGCAAAGTTAACGACTTTCTTAAATAATCTAAACGTATGCATTCTTATGAACATATAAATGTAATTACATAATAAAAAAAACTATACATAAAAGTATATGCATGCATTACACAGGGTTGCCACTATATTTCTAGAATAAAATTCCCTGATTTTCCCTGATTTTTTCAATAAAATTTTGCTTATTTTCCCCTGATATTTTTATCATTTATACTCGAAAACTTAGCATTAAAAGTTCAACATCAACCCCCAGACATTCTACTTTTACCCCTTTCCCCCTCCCCTAAAGAAATTAGATCATAAACAAGGATTTTTTATATTTGTGTATTATATAGAAAACCAATCTTTTGTTAGATAATAAAAATAAATAACCAAACATTTTGTACAATACAATTTAAAAAAACAGTTGAAGTAAGCAAATTAGTCTTTGAAATAAATAGAAAAATATTAAACATGAAGACTGTCAAAATCAATCTGATCAAAAGCTCGAAAGAACAAACAAAGAACAAGAACAAACAACATTTAAAAATATTTTAAATAAATAGAAAGGCAATAATAAAATTTCACTCAAAACTTTTTTCTGCTTCTAAAGTCGTAATATTTCTTGATTCAACAACATAAACTTTTGCTTTTTAATGGAATCAAATTGCAGAAGTTGCCTCCTATTGATGATGTTGCGTAAAACATCTTTTTTGATTATTAAACTCATTAAGCTTTAAACAGTTGAAATCTTTAAAAAGATGGAACCATCTTAAGGCGTCTGTCTGATATATCACTAAGAATTTCTGCAACAAACTAGCAATGTAACAAAAAAATTCAATTGTTCAATGTTAAATCATCTTTAGTTCTAAGACTCTCGTAACTCTCGCATTTTGGTTAAACAACACAATATGCCTACAACTTTTTGGTCTTTGATCCAGCTTATTGCGCTGGGTTGAAGACCAAAAGCTCATTACTGCAAAATACATATGGAAATTGTTACACAATCAGCGCCATGGATAACATGGAGGTTGCCACTCCTAATTTAAGAAGTTTAGGTACCTCATGTTGCTCATGTTGCTTTTATTAAGTAACTAGTTTACTCTGGGCCATCAGAGTAAACTAGTAAAAAAGAGGTCCAAAATATTTGTATTTAACACAATATATTAACTGTTGATTACAAATCGTAAAAAACTAATATTTAGATTTATTTTACAATTTTGAAAAGAATCATTCAGACTTTCATTAAACTAAAAAGTATAAAAAGTAGATTTCTTGACATTTTGTGTTAAAAGTAGGTGTAAGCAATGCCAAAGACCAAAATTTTTAACCAGGTTTTTTTTCTTCCCATCTCAAAGGATTTAGGAATTGTGCTATCAGAAAACTTTTTTTGATATAATGGACTATTCTCACTACAATGAGTTCAAGGAGAAATTGTTTTGTACTTCATTAATGTAAAACAGAAGAGAATTCTGCAAAAGTTTTATCAGATTGATTTATTACAAAAACTGCTTGCTTTTTGGATTTAGATTGTGCAGGCTTGAAGTAGCAGGATACTGGTTTTGACTTCTAAATGTATTTTTTCCCTTCCATTCAAATTGTCACAACTCTATGTTTATATTTGATAAGTTAAATTAAACTTGGTATGTTTTGCACTTGGTTGACTTTTAATCTGTGCTATTTACCAGGAATTTTTTTAACAATGGATCACTTAACCATTCTTTATTGAAATAAGTTGCCATTTAAAAATTTTTAATTTTCATTTATTCTAAAAAAGAAAATGAAATTACAATATAGTTTTAAAAAAACTCTTCATGTTGCAGCTAAATTTCATATTTCTACATAAAAAACTTTGAAAGTCTTCACATGTTGCAGCTATTTCTACATAAAAAAGTACCTGATAAATTCATTTAAATTATTAATAATGGTTCAACTTAAACCTGGCTAAACGTTTTGCATAAATTTTTTGTTTGGTTAATACTATAAATAAATGATAAGAATAAAAGTTAATTTATTTTATAATGATCAAATAATAATATACATGAACAATTTTTTGAGCTATATGATTATTTAATTAGTAACCTTAAAAAGGAACATTATTTACTATAAAACATTTTTAAACATAATAAAATAATACAAAATTAAACAATTCCCTGATTTCCCTGACTTTTAACTAAACCAATCTTTTCCCCCTGAGTTTCCCTGAACATATCTGATTTATCTGATTTGGTGGCAACCCTGTCACATAGAGGTATTTATACAGGGACAATATATACTTGTTACGTTACAATTATTAAAATAAATTTTACAAACAGATAGCAATTTAGATTTTCGCTTTCCCCTTTAAAAAAGCAAATAAAATATAGAAAAATCATTCTTTTTATGGTTGAATTAAAACTGTTTTTTTTGCTTTGCCTTATTCGATTTTGTTGCTGAAAATAACAACCACCCTAAAGAAACAAAAATGAAAACAATACACAAATTATTTAAATTAATAATTTTTTATAATTTTTTTAATTTCCTAATTTATTAGTTTAGCTTTGTTTTTGAAGTTTTTTCCTTAAAAATGTGAAACTTGCAAACGGCCGTGACCAAGTTGTCTAAAATAAAATACTCATACGTGGACACACAAGATGAAAAACCGTACAATTTCTTAGAAGAATTGAAACACAGATTGTACTCAGTACACTATCTAACAGTCCAAGCAATTGCCTCATCACTACTAATAATGACTTTTTTTCACTACGTTTAGATCAACAGGCAATTCGATTTGTAATATTTTTTGAAATAGTTTTAAGGATTAAGCTCTTTAAAATCACAAAAAATTTCAATTCCAAAACAAAAATATCATATTAAGCTATAATTCTAAATGTGTGTGTGTGTGTGTGTGTATATATATATATATATATATATATATATATATATATATATATATATATATATATATATATATATTTTTTTTTTTTTTATTTCCATAAATACCATAACAAACATTTAATAGTAAGATAATATATTATTTAAGTACATAACACACTCAAATTTTTCTTTTAACATAATATAATATATACAATTAATATACAATACAATCATTAACATTAATTAAAAAAATCTTTGTTTTACTGTGGCATACAAGCACCTCTAAAAGTGTTAGCATGGAAAAAACTACTAAATATGTATATAAAAATATAAATCAAAAATGATTTAAGAATTTAACTATTGGAACTAGTAATTTTATTGAAGTTATCCTAAACATCATATTTGACTAAAAAAAAACAAAAACAAACATCAAAAACAAGTTTACATATATTGGCAGACAATCTTATAAGATCTTGATTTTGACCATACGCATTTAATGCATAAAATGGTAGAAATACATTGTTATAAGTTCAAACCACTGCACAAAATGCAATCTTTTATTCATTTAATAAATGGCTCTTTGATTTTCCCTAAAACATCATGAATTTTACTACTTTTGGCGCATGCATGTGTAACAAAATTTTTTTTCTTATATGGTGCGGTAGTCTTAGATGTTCTTCAGAAGCGCATCTAGGACTAGCGCAGAAAGTTCTTTGTCTTAAACAATAGATTTTTACAATTGCCTATATCATTAAGCTAGTTTTGAAAAAAGTCTAATTCTAGATTTATCTTCAAGTATACTAGGTTTTGTGTTTGTAAGAATTTTGTAAATTTATTTCTCAGGACTAATCATTAATAACTGCATCAAGACTGTTTATAAACAGTTCAAACCTTGACACCTTGACAAACTGTACTGAAACTCTGTGTCATGAGATAACCAATATGTTAGGCTAAACAATGACATTGGTAGTTAATATACTTTGAATGTACCTTGCAAACCAATATGCGTTTCACTTATTGTGGTAGTTCAAACAAAGCCATGGAAACACAGTTGTTAGATATTTATAGATTTAGAAATTAAAACTTTTTTTTTTTGTCACATGTTTATGCATCATTGCTTCCAATAACTTAAACAACAAATCACTAAATTACTTGTTAAGGATGTGTTTACTTGTTATGTATGTGTTTATCTGTAATTTAAGTGTTTGAAACTTCTTCCTATTGCCAGAGTCACAAAAAAATTAAAGAATATCACTTATGATTTTGAAGTCAGCCAACTTTTGAACTCATTTAAAGTAATTACAAACATAATTTAAAATAATTTGTCACTCTCCTCCTTGCAGATCTGCGAAGTGCTTGATTCTTTAGTTGATAACATTTTTATATTGATATAATCAATTATCAAAATTTTAATAATTTGTAAAAAAGATAACACTTTTTATATTTTAATAAATGATAAGTGTTGATCTTTTTTAAAGAGCAAAAGAGTAACAATTTGATTTGAGTTTTAAAATCTTTTGTGACAAGTTTGTCTTAATCCAATAAAATGGTTATAATAAAGTATTTTTATTTTTTATCATATGTTTTTATGAAATATTAGTTCTATTTTATTTATGCTTTTATTTGTATTTCATATAGAAAAGAACTGTTGTCACCTTATTCTTAGTCAAAAAGTTATAAAAACTATAATATATAGTTGCATCATCATAAATATAGTTACATCATCATAAATATAGTTGCATCATCAGCAAATAAAATTTAGTGGTAAGATTGTCTAGAAGATTGTTGATTTAAAAACAATTTCATTTAATAGAACTTTTTAATTTCTTTTAACAGAACTTTTTAATGGGACCTTTAATAGAACTTCGTAGCACCCCTGTAGCTACTGGCAATAAAGAATGCTGTCTATCAAGCAAAACTCTAATGCTGCATTTGGAAAAAAAATTTGAAAGTTTAAAAAAATTTACTTAATATGAGTGTACAATTAGGGTACATCATACTTTCAAAATTTTTGATTTTCAATTCAGTGGATCATTTTTATAGTGCCACTATATGTGAATAATAACTTGGGAAGAAAAAAATTAATTTTTACCTATGCAGGATTGCACTTTTTGGGAAGGTAAAATTGTTAATTTTAGGCATAAATCAAGGGCGGGTCATACTTTTAAAATTTTAGAAATATGAAACTGTGTAGATTTTTTTTATATACTACCATATATTATGAAACGTGAATAACCATTTTTTTTGAAAAAAAAAATCTCAGCGGAACAAAGTGCGTTTGAAAAAAGATAGCTTTACTCAAAGAAAACTACCAAATCAATGCATTGATTTGGTAGTTTTCTTTGCTTTCTTTTTTCGCTTAAAACCATAAAAAGCAAATAATTTAGACTTTCAAGTTTAATATTTTTAGTTGCTTTTATTTGAGCTTTACAGTTTTCTAAATAGATGAACACAAATAACAAATCAAAACATTACAATTGTCTTATCTAGAGCGCAATCTAATAGGGAATGATATACTTTAAAAAAAGTCAATTTGTTATTTGAAATGTTTTAAATTATTTTTTTGTTTACAATTTTGTTAAAAAAGGCTACTAAAATCTTTTTTTGAATTAAGCTCAGTTAAAGTTTTTCTATTATTCATTCTTGAACGGAAACTTCAAAACAAGTAACCAGATATTTGTCAGGATCATATGTAGAGAATTGGCATGTAAACACTAATACCAATATTATTTCCTTCTCCCAATCATTTAGCCTTTTCATAGATATAGCTTCTGTATTGAGCAAAATCTTTTTTCGTGACTTTACAGCTGTGTCTTTAATTGTGTTAATGGCAAAAATTTTAGGTATAGCCTTACCAATAGGGCCAGTAAAATCATCCTTTGAATTAGTTGGGCCATCCAGTTCAACAATTATATGCCTCAAAGAAGCTTTCCCATGTGCTATATCTCTAATTGTGCTCCAGGATAATTAAATTTTCTCCATCCAAGTTTTCCTTTTAATAACCACTGGAGGTTTAAAAAGAGCATTTGCTTTCATCCACTGCTTAAGAGCAATGTCAGCTAGTAGCCGAGAGAGGTCCTCGCACTGATATATTCCTTCTAAGACCAAAATTACTTGATACCATGCAAAAATGTGTAATTTTAAGAAAAAGTGAGAAGCTGTTTCAATGTTTATTTTATTTCATAATAAACTTTGAGTGTCTTGAGACTTTACCAGTTAACATCTTCTTCTTGGAGTAAAGTTTCTTGGATTAGGAGACCTTTTCTCAAGATATCTCTTAAAGTCAGAACTTCTGATGAAAGAAGATCCTTAACTTATGCCTAAATAAGTTAATAACTTTGTTTCCATAGAGTCTTGTGTTTTTTTGAAGCAGTCATAGTTAATTTATCATCTTTATAAGAAATTAATTTTACTATTGACTGCAAAGAAAAAATTCAACCCTTTTTATATAGTTTATAGTTAAACACAACAAACCCATAAAGCCATAACTACGAACACTTAACAGGCTAATACTAATTTAAACATCACCCCAAAGTATAATTACGACATCATTATTACAAAATATACTTTCAATTATAGTCATTTTGCCTGAACTTTAAAAGACGTCATTAAAACAATGAAAGTATGACAATTATTTAAAATTTTTATGTTGTATTAAATTTTAACATTTTTTTATCAGGCGAAGGGTGATAAAACATGTTTTATCACTCTTCGCCTGGCTAAATGTGAAAAACCTTTTTTTCGAAAAAAAAAAACAAACATTTCGTAAAATATAGTAATACATAAAAAGAACTTTATACAGTTTTGATTTCAAGGATTTAAAAAGTATGCCCCCCTCCCCCTTCTTGCATTTATGCCTAAATCAACAACTTTAACTTCCCAAAAAGTGCAATCCTGCAAGGTAAAAAAATTTTTTCCCCCCCTTATTCACATATAGTTATTATTCACATATAGTGGCAACATAAAAATGATCCGCCAAATTGAAAATCAAAAATTTTGAAAGTATGATGTACCCTAGTGTATTTAGAAAGACCCAACATACCAGATTTGTCAAAAGTCTTTGATATGTTAAGAGCAATGGTTCTTGTCTCACAACTTCAACCTAACAAACTATTTGATTATTAACAATAACAAATCAGTAGAATATAAATCCAAGAGATGACTTAAAAAATACATTTGTTAGCAGAGGTAAAAAAAATTAACTCAAGAACAATCTTAAAGAAACTAAAGACTAGGGTCAATGATAAAACACAAACTAAGGAGTTAATGTAAGTTATTAGAATTGGATACAAAGCAGATTATAAAATTAATTTAACAAAGTGAGAGATAAGATATTTTTAGAGGATAATAGCCATCAACATTAAGATCTGAAGACGGAATATCCTTATTTAAAATACCCAATACTTTTATCAAGTTACAACCTGAAGCCTTTACTCAAGGGCAGCAGGTAGTATGTGTTGGAGGTTGTAACAGATTATATGCTTGCCAGTAGCTGACCTAATAGTACATTACTGTAATAAAGATTAAAATGAATGATTAGTTTATAAAATTATATATAAACAGTTATTAACAATAATTGGTTTATAAACATATATATAAACAGATATTAACAATAATGATTGGTTTACAAACATATATATAAACAGCTATTAACAAAAATGATTGGTTTACAGAAACACTTGAAAGTTTTTTTAATAAAAAAATTTACTTGTAGTGCCATAGCTATTTGTATAAACCACTCAACAACTTGCGTTTCACTTAAATACTGTCCTAGTTTTGCTTGTTCTTTTAATCTAGTATACAAATCTCCTCCTTCACAATACACCATAACTATAGCTAAACATCCATTGTCAAACTGAAAAGACTCTTTGTAGGATACAATATTTGGATGATAGAGCTTAGATAATATATCTACCTAAAAGTAAAATCGATCATTATATCAATCTAACCATATAAATATAATCCAATTTATAAAATTAAATTAAATTTTGATATTTAAATAAAAAAGCTCATGAGTAGAATAAAATTGATTACGTTTTATTTTTTTTAATTTTACACTGAAATGTTTTGTATCATATCATAAATCAGAAAACAATCGTCAGCAATGATTGTTTTTCTGATATTTATTCAAGTATTGTAATGTTTTTTAGAAAAATCGCTAAAAAGAGCTTTGCACTTGATGATGCAATTTTTAAACTATACTTTATCATGTATATTTAGATCACATTTTTATTGAAACGATTTATTATTTTATAAATGTTATTTTGTGTTGTGTTTCTTCTTAATTTCATGTTTAAAAAGTTCCTTCATTATTCATCCTTTTTTGTAAAACATTTCCTAATTTAAAAAGTTTAAAAATTGCACTGAAATAGCACAACGAATAAGTTCAAGTAATTACAAGAAAAGAATTTTGTAACTAAAACTTTAATGAATGAGTGCGATACTTTTAAAATTGTTTGTGTCATGTATTTCAAATTTAAACAAACAAACTTTTATAACTGTTTATTAAAAAAGATTTAAATGAATAAAATATTTAAATTTTGTTTTTTAGGCACTAAGTTAAAATACATCTATAAAAATATTGTGTATTATAAAGTATATTTTATTTTTAAAATTTTTTTAATTAAAAATATAAAATTTAAATAGCCTTTTGGAAACTACTAAAGGTCTTAGTTCTTTGATGTTGTTTTTTTACAGTTTTTTAAATGTAATTTTTAATAAAACTTTTTAAAAGTTTCAACAACTTTTTTACAATGTCAAAACATTTTTTTAAAATCTTCAATAACGAACTTTTTTATCACTTGCCATTTCTGCAGAAGCCTGAATTAGTTAGCAGATGATAAGGAAAAAATTTCTTATTTATTAAATAATAAAGGATCCAAAATTGAGAAAAAACGGAGTGGAGAGAAATCGAGATAAAACTGTCGGAGTTAAGAAAAAATCGGAGGAATGATAACATTTTGTCATAAAATAAAAAAATTAAACATTGTTGAAAAAAAGTTGATAATTAAACATTGTTGTTGTATTTATTTTTTTAATATTTAATATTTCAATTTATAATTCATTATAAATTTAAAACAAATTTATACTTTTTTATTTCTTAGCACTTAAATATTTTTATTATCACAATTCTTTCACAAACAGGTTTTATCTAATAAATGGCTTGAACTTTGTGAACGGCTAGTTCAAATTTCAAAATTACTTCAGATTTCATACAAATTGCTTCATATGATTTTAACTGATCAGTAAAGGTCTTGATTTTTTTTTTGGCTTTTTAGCTGTTGATTGATTTTGATTCAGAGCTTCTTGAATTTTGGCAAAAAAGGATGTTGATTGTGATTGGTTCTCCTTGTTTGCATGTAGCGCAATCATCTAATTTTGATCAGAGATTTTCTTTTATTGCAAATATTTGATTAAGCAGTTTGGCAACAGAATATCTTTTTTCGAAGCATGAAAAAATGTCTGTTTTTATTTTTTTTTAAATTGGATACCAATATATGTTTGACAGCGATTTCAATAAACCCAAGTCAATGTCACTTAACATATTTAGGCAGTTAAGTTCCTCGAAGTTTTTTTTTTACACCTTCAAGGCTGTAAAAAAAAAACACATCCAAAAATCTTTTTATCATCTCAAAAACACTAGTTTCATCTAGTGCGGTTGTCGAGCAGCAGTGCTTTGTCATGCAACAAACCATAAATTTGGTGTATGTTTCTTTTAGAACTTCTTATTGAAGCAGTGAAGCATATATAAAGCAGTATTTTAGGAACTTAATTAATATTCGAAGTTTCTTTAGACTTTTTTCAATATTTTCTTCATATTGAATCTTTTCCTACAAATAATTAATGAGCAATTCTCTTTTAGTCTCTCCATCAGTTTCCATTTCTGCTTTAATATTTGATTCAGTTTATTTGCGAACCACAATTTTGTGACAATCTTTTTTAGCTAAAATCAAATTTAAAAAAAAATAAAATGAATTGAATAATTCTGGCAAATCCAATGCAGAAACTTAATTATGGTACCCAATATCAGCATCCACCTACAACCATCAGTAGTTTTAATTGCAATATCTTCACTAACTAAGCCAAATTCTTTTAACTTTTCCATTACAAAAATGTTTAAATGTTTCAGCAAAACATGGAGACAGCAATTCTATTCTTTCCTAAGCAATACATGAAGCTGTGGTGAACATTTAAATTAAAGTACCTTCAACTTCTATTGCCACACCATTTGACACCATAGATATTTGTTTTTAATGCATTTAAATTAAATAACTTAGCTTTGAATTAACTAATATTTAATTACAATTACCTTTTAGATAAATAAATTTAATTTTTTTTTAAATTTGTTTTTAAAATTAAATAATAAAATTCTTTGTCAACTGTGATGTCACATTAGGTTGTCAATGAATTTTTTTTTTTTTAAAGAACACTTTTATTTTCAAAACAACAATTTAGAATTTTTGTAAAAACAACATGGAAAAAAAGAAGAATTTAATTATTTTACCAGTAAAAAAATAATTATTTCCAAAAACCGTCAAATTTCTGTCGAACTTTGTTGAAGTTTCTTGTTTTCTCTCAAACTCCAAAACTCTGAAAACTTGAGAAATTTCCAATGAGACAAAGTTCCGAACTTGCTTGATAGTATCTGCTTCATGTCCAGCTGCCTTGTAAGATATGCCTTTTTAGGCAAAGGCTAGGAGATGCCAACTCCGACTTAAAATACCCCCTGCCTTGGGGCTCTTGGTTGAGTAAAGGCTAGAGATGGTGTCTCGATAAAAATACGCATCTTGGACAGATATTAAATGCATCCGGCTAGACTTATTGGAAAGGCAAAGACTTAAGGGGTAAACAGATTCTATCTGTTGACCAGCCTCGCACCCCTTCTTCATCTATTAGGCTGGCGCAGATGTACTTTTAATACATTGTTTCCAGTTTAGGATGTTGAATGCTGGATCTTTTCGACTCAATGCATGGGATTTGCTTGTATCTCTATTTATGACTAGGCAACTCATTCTATTATCTCCTTATGAGGATACAGCTCTAAAACTCAGTTTTATAGTTCTGAGGCCGGCTGGTAGTCAGGTTTCCCGAACTCTATAGTAGCTCTTAGAGAGGCTGATTCCGTCAACAGCTGAAAAATATCAAAGTATAAACAGTGCCATAATGTGCATGGATGGTGTCCCTGTTTGTACTTTTGGTGTGCATTACGGAGGCCACATTTGGAGCCCTTTATTACGGCTTAGGGTTTATTAGTAGTAATGAGGCAATTGCTTGGGCTATTAAGCAGTGTTCTTAGTACTAACTATGCTTTGAGTCCAGTTCTTTAACAAAATTAAAAATGAATAAAGTATCAAAAACTGGAAAACACAAAAAACCATCATCATTACCAAGTTCTCTAAACCTATCATTCACTAATATTTGTGGTCTTCGAAGTAACTTTTCTTCTGTTGAGTCTTACCTCTTGCAAAGTTCACCAGACTTACTTGCTCTTTGTGAGACTAATTTTAGTTCAGCTGTCTCATCTTGTGATCTTAGTGTTGATGGTTATCTTCCTTTAATTCGTAAAGACTCCAATAGTCATATGCTTGGCCTAAGAAACTAACACTCTCTGATTGCTTGGAGGGGACATTTGAGCTTGAAAAGGATCTCACTTCTGCTACAGCATGGGGCTCACAGTGGCTGGTGAACTTCAATACAGATAAACTCAATTTTTTTCAGCCAATCATTGTCGCAATAATTTAGATCTTCCTATATTGATGAGTGGTGATGTACTCGATGAGCCATCTACTCTTCATCTTCTAAGATTAACTCCTACTTCCAATCTTTCTTGGAAACCATATATCAAATCAGTTGCAAAATTAGCATCTGCTAAGGTTGCATCTCTTTATCGAGTTCATCACTTTCTTACTTCGGATTCTATTCTCTACCTCTATAAATCTCAAATCCGGCCTTGTATGGAATACTGTTGCCATATCTGGGGCGGATCTTCTAATGATGCCCTTTCTCTTTTAGACAAGGTGCAAAAACGCATTGTAAACATAGTTGAACCTGCTCTTGCAGTCAACCTCCAACCATTATCACATCATCGTAATGTTGCTTCTCTTTCTCTTTTCTACAAATACTATAATGGGCACTGCTCTAAAGAGCTAGCATCTCTTGTGCCATCTACTAAAATTCATTCTCGTGTTACTCGTCATTCAATTAAGTCTCATCTTTTTTCTGTGACTGCTCCTAAGTGCTCCGAAAACACTTATTCGTCTAGTTTTTTTCCTCGAACATCAGCTCTTTGGAATTCGCTTTCTTCATCTTGCTTTCCTGATTCATATAATTTCCAATCCTTTAAGTCATCCGTCAATCTTTATCTTGCTCTACAATCTTCATCTTTTCTCTTTCAGTAACTTCCAACTTTAATTAGTGGCTGCTTGCAGCCTTGTTGGAAGCGAAGATTTTTAAAAAAAAAAAAAAAAACAGATCCATTGATAAATATTGCATAACTATTTTACATTCCATTAAAACTAAATTTTACATTTCACTTAGTCATTTACATTTCTTCAAAACTAAACTTAAATTTTTAAAATCATATGATAAGTCTTTTAATAAAAATTATTTTTATAAAATAACCAGTTTCTTTGAAAAAAAATTCACAATTGCAGTTAAATGCCTTTTTTTTACAACTTATTATTTTCTGGGTAAACATCATATAAACAATATTAAAAGATTTAAATATTCAAAAATTAAAAGTTTTTGCTTAAACTAAATTGCTGATCGCATATGCAAATCGCCATTTTGTATGTATAATGCGAGCTGCATAACACTTCTTAATAAGGCCTGAAATGTTTTTCTCAACTTTAATAACTCATTAAAAATTTTCATTATCATAACAGTTTGAAAAAAAAACCTACCTCTTGTTGAGCAAACAATCTCTCTTTTTTTGATGCATTATGCAAATCAATAGATTTTATAACATACTAAAATTAAAGATGAAGTACTTAAAGATAAAAATTATAACTAAAATAGATATTTATTTACTTTTAAAAAAATCTAAAACATCTATATAAAAATATAAATATAATAGTATATAAAAATATAAATATAATAGTATATAAAAATATAATTTAAATTCGTTTAAGAGTGTCAAAGCAATTATCAAACCAATGCTTAACAAAAAATATTGTACACCAAGCTAATAAGTTCTAATGATCCTACTAACATTCCTGTCAATAAATTTTACATCAGTATAAGTGAAACACCATTCAAAATTAGATATTCCAACCATGTAAAATCATTTAACGTTATTAAATTCAAAAATGACATTGAACTATCAAAAGAATTTTGGAAATTAAAAAATGCAAATTCAAATCCAGTTGCTAAATGGAAAATAACTGTGCAATGAATTTATATGAAATTCAATTCTCCAAAAATCAAAATCTGTTAAAAAAAGTGAAATAATATATAAGTGCAGGTATCGAACCAATTATCTTTTTGTGCAATTCAACACTGGTAATTAAGCAATTTTCTAATTTAAAATTGTTTTGATTTGACATCAGAACTCATTCCATTGCTTTGTTGTTGTTTCTTCCATTATTTTCTGTATTTTGTATTTTTCAATGGTTTTTTCTTGATTTAAAGATTATTCTTTAAATCAATTTTTGGTTGAAGATATACGCCAAAAGGCACACGACTTTAAATACCATCACTATATGTAAAATTTGTATAAATTTTATATATATACTTTTAGTTTTTCCGGATATCCAAAATATTTTCCATAAATTCAAGTTTAGGTATATAATTTTGTGATATATTTGTTTTTAAAGCTTTTTTAGTCTTAACTCATAAATAAAAAATTAAAAGTTTGAAAAAAATAATTGGAAACAACTCAGCTAAAAGCAAAAATTAAAAGTAAAGTAAGGGAAAACATATTTTTTATAGATATTTTATCAAAACAATTTTCCCGATTTTTAAGATATGACCTGGATGATATATATATATATATATATATATATATATATATATATATATATATATATATATATATATATATATACACACATATATATCTGGATACACACATATATATACACATATATATATACACACATATATATACACACATATATATATATATATACACACACACATATATATATGTACAGGGGTGTACATTCGTATTTTTGGTCGGTTGCCAGAAGGGCGACTGAAAGTAACTAATTGGTTAATTTTGATCGCCCCCAACTCTTTGAGTTGCCTGTTGCAATTTTTAAAAATTTTTTTTGCATTAAGCGTACTTCTCGCATATATAGTCAATTTTCATTTAGGGCTAAGTGTAGACTAGAAATAATTTGTGTAAATAAAAGTAATATTGTAAACTATTGACAACATTTACTTTTCTACTTTCAGATAAAGTAAATGCCGATATATACACCATTAGGTTTTTCAGTTGAATAATTAATTAAAATTAATTAATCAAAAAAATTAATTAATCAAAAAAATTAATCTTAATTCATCAAAAAAATATATGCTTTTACAACAACAAAGTATTGACAAATATAAAAAAACAATTTACAAATACTTTAAAATCCTTTGTATTTGATGTGTTGTAAATATAGATCTAATTTGTTAGAGGAATCTGAAAATTATTGATATTTTGAACGGGTTACTTTAAAATGTACCCTGTTATAATTAAATTTAATTTTAAACCATGCTAAAAATTATTTAAACCAATTTAACAAAAGGAAATAATTAACTCTGAAATCAGTATTTGAAAAAAAATTATATTTCCTTATAATTTATTTCTTTAAACAATCTTATAATTAACATAATCTTTTGTTTGTTTATCACAATTGATTTATTTATTTGAACTTTTAGGTATTTAATGTAGTATATTTAAAAAAGATTACAAACAATTTATATATAGATTTTATCAGTTACTAATAAGATATTTGTAAGGGTAATTTAAGTTTTTAAACATATTATATCAAAAGACCTTTACACAATATTGAATTAATAAGAAACAAAAAATACATTTGTGAAAAGAATTCTTTAAAACAAAAGCACTTCTCCCTTTTTATAAGTTAAAAAAAAACAGTTTTTAATTTCCATTCTTATATAATAATCTATGATAATGTATGATGGAGACATTCCTTCAAAACCAAATTTAAATTTTTAAAATCATATTTAATTTAAGTTAAAGCTATTAAATTAAACTTTTTTTATAAAATAATTTATTTCTTTAAAAATTTCTCAGTTGCTGTTAAATGCTTTTTAACGACTTAATATTTTCTGAATAAATATCACATAAACGATGTAAAAGACAATTTACATATTCCAAAAAAAAAAGTTTTTACCTGCCTAAACATTTTCAATGTTTATATTTTACAAAAAAGTTTTATCTTAACTGAATGGTTAACTGAGCTGCGTAACGCTTCTTAACAAGGCCTGTCAAAGTATTTGTTAGGCAAATTTAGTTCCATTACTTTATCTCTAAATCCTTAAATAAAACTTGTAAAAAGATAAAAATTAAATGATATTTTTATTTAAATGATAAAACTTTTCTTTTAAAACGTTCAAACGCTCGTACAATTTTCTTATGCTCTAACTAATAATAGAAAATGCAGAATCTTTGAAACTGACTTAACAAATTTTTTTATCAATTTAAATAGCTACTTTTCTTTTTATAGAATTCTTGAATTAAAAACAAAACAAAAACGAACTAGAACTGCCAATAAAAATCAATAGTCGCCTTTGTGAGCGACTTAATTGCATCAAAGGAATACTTTTAGTCACCCTTCACAAAACTTGGCCATCTGGCACTGTCAAGCGACCACGAGAGTACACCTCTAATCAGGGTTGGTAAAAACTCAGGTTTTTTTTTAAAAACCCAGTCCAGAAGGTTTTTTTTAAAGAACCCAGTCTAGTGGGTTTTTTTGGATAATTTTGGGATTTTATTTTTATTTATATTTGTTAAAAAATTTTTTTGTTTGTTTAATAATATTGAAAACTAATATAACTTCCGACTTTAAGTTTATTTAAAATATATTTTATATGTATTTAAAATTTATAACAACACCTCAAATTATTTTCAAAAATTTTTTTTTTTATTACAGTTTAAAAAATAATTTAGAACTGTAATAAAATATAAAAAAATTCATGTTAAACCTACATGTATTGATTTATTTTAGATTTAAAAGTAAAATAATTGAAAATGTCTATAGAAAGTGGGAGAAAAAAAGCTGGAGAACGGAATGAAGTAGCTGAAGTTGAAAACAGTACAAAGGTTTCTTGTGACTATTGTCATACTTTGATTAGCAACAAGATAGAACAAGTAAAGTCCCATTTAAAAGTTTTTACACAAGCATACAGATAGGGACAACCTCAATTTGTCAAAACATGTAAATAAAAATCGTGATAATGAACTTTTTTTTGTTGTTTTTTTTTTAAGCATCTTCACTTCCAACAAGGCTGCAAGCAACCAATAATTAGAGTTGGAAGTTACTGGAAGAGAAAAGGTGAAGATTGTAGAGCAAGATAACGATTGACGGACGACTTAAAGGATTGCTAATTATATGAATCAGGAAAGCAAGATGAAGAAAGTGAATTCCAAAGAGCTGTTGTTTGAGGAAAAAAACTAGACGAATAAGCGTTTTTGGAGCACTTAGGAACAGTCACAGAAAGAGGATGAGACTTAATTGAATAACGAGTAACACGAGAATGAACTTTAGTAGATGGCACAAGAGACGCTAGCTCTTTAGAGCAGTGCCCATTATAGTATTTGTAGAAAAGAGAAAGAGAAACCACATTACGACGACGTCATAATGGTTGGAGGTTGGCTGCAAGAGCAGGTTCAACTATGTTTACAATGCATTTTTGCACCTTGTCTAAAAGAGAAAAGGGCATCATTAGAAGATCCGCCCCAGATATGGCAACAGTATTCCTACAAGGTCGGATTTGAGATTTATAGAGATAGAGAATAGAATCCAGAGTAAGAAAGTGCCAAGCTTAATACAGAGATGCAACCTTAGCAGATGCTAATTTTGCAACGGATTTGATACATGGTTTCCAAGAAAAATTGGAAGTAAGAGCTAATCCTAGAAGATGAAAGGTAATTTACTCATCAATGTACAATTGATAATGGTAATATACTTATCGATACATAATTTACTCATCAATGTACCATGATAATGGTAATGTACTCATCGAGTATATTAGCATTTATAAATATCTAAATTATTATTATGAAGATCTAAATTATTGCGATAACGATTGGCTGAAAAAAATTGAGTTTTATCTGAATTAAAGTTCATCAGCCACTGTGAGCCCCATACTGTAGCAGAAGAAAGATCCTTTTCAAGCTCAAATGCCCCCTCCAGGCAATCAGAGAGTGTTGGCTTCTTATCATGACTAAATGATATGAAGCCAACACTCAACTTAAAGAATAAATGGTATTATCATCAGCAAACAATGCCACCTTATATGTGAGAATATCTGGAAGATCATTAATGTAAATTAAAAAGAGTATAGGCCCAAGGATAGAACCTTGAGGAATCCCTGAAGTTACAGAATAAGAAGAAGAGTGCTATTCATCGAGGACAACTTTTATACTACGATTGCAAAGGATATATATTTATATGTATATATATATATATATATATATATATATATTTATATACATTTATAAATATATATATATATACATATATATACACACATATATATATATGTATATACATATATATATATAAATGTATATACATACATATATATATATATATATATATATATATATATATATATATATATATATATATATATATATATATATATATATATATATATATATATATATATATATATATATATATATATACATATGTATATTTGTATATGTGTGTGTGTGTATATATACATATGTATATTTGTATATATATATATATATATATATATATATATATATATATATATATATATATATATATATATATATATATATATATATATATATATATATATATATATATATATATATATATATATATATATATATATATATATATATATATACACTGAGGCATATTCGTTTAGGCGCATCAATTTTTTTCTCTTTGTCTTAATTTTTTTCTGTGAATTGTCAACTGATATGCATGCATCTTGTGGGCTAATAAAAATCACAAAAGATTTTTTTTCTATGAGTCTTTATTAACATGAGAGTAAGTTTGATATACAAAAGTACATTTCTTAATTGGAATATATCTATAGACGCAGTCATATTTTTGACATTAAAAGATGGAAACTAGTAATGCGTATGTCCTCCATTACATTGGATCACCTCAAAAATTCTGCTTTTCATTGACTCCACTAGCCGTTAAAGTGTAGTTTGATCCAACTCGGACCATGCTTCAATGATTTTGCACTTTAACTCAGTAACAGTTTTAAATTGGTGTCCGGCTGCTTTAGCGTCATAAACTTTTCTTGATAGCATTCCCCACACGTTCTCGATTGGATTTAAGTCCGGGCTACAAGCTGGCCATTCGAGAACCGGGATGTTGTGGTCTTTAAACTATTTCATAGAATGCCTAGATGTGTGAATTGCAGCATTATCTTGCTGAAGTATGGCATTATCGTCCATGTTTTCATCCATATAAGTTATGAGAACATCATCCAACATTTCTGTATACTTTATCGAGTTCATTTTAGGTAAACCGCAACACAGAGTCAATTTTCCGGAATAAGAAAATCCACCCCAAACCATAAAACTTCCTCCTCCATAATTTTGTTTTGTTTGTGGATCATTTATTCCTCTTAGATCATGCCAATAACAACTGTAAGAGTCCGGACCATCTAAATTGAACTTTTTTTTATCTGAAAATATTACGTTTTGCCACTCATGAGTCCAATGCATATGGTTTTTAGCAAACTGTAATCTAGCAATTTTATGGTGTTTTTTTAAGATTGGTTTTTGGTGTGGTTTCTTCCACTTTACGTTTGGTGTTGTACGTAGAATATGTGCAACATGTTTATTGGTGACAGGCAATAATAATTTATCCTTTATTTTTGTTGCATTCAATTCATTTTTGGTTGCTTTGAAGCGAATTCGATTAATTTGCCAATTTGTTAATACTTTGTTGCCGTTTGTTGCTTTTATTACACCGTAATTGTCACCTTTTGCAATGTAGTTTCGTACAACATGGTCAGATCTTCCAATTATTCTTGCTATTTCTCGTATAGAAAGTGCTGGTGAGATTTCTGAGCCACAATATAAATTAATTTGTATTTTTTCAGCATCTGTAAAATACTTTCCTTTAAGCATTTCGTAAAATGTAATAAAAATGATACTGGCAGAGCAAAAGATCAAATTATACTAAAATTTATCAATTTATTTGTGTAACAGTGATTAAAAATCAATAAATACCGTTATTAACCTGATTGCGTCTATAGATATATTCCAATTAAAAAATATGCTTTTGTATATCAAACATACTCTCATGTTAATAAAGACACATAGAATAAATTTTTTTATTAGCCCAAACACAACAATTATTTTGATAATAACTTGCATGCATATCAGTTGACAATACATAGAAAAAAATTAAGATAAAGAGAGAAAAATTGATGCGTCTAAATGAATATGCCTCAGTGTATATATATATATATATGTATATATATGTGTGTATATATATATATATATATATATATAGATAGATATAATATATAAATTTTAACTATTTATATATTATAAATATATATATAATATATAAATATTAAATATTTTTGTTGGGTAATGTGATTAAAAATTCAATTTAAATGTTTGAAAAAATGATACATTAGCATTTTGAATTAAAAGAAAATGTTATTTCAAAACTCATTTTGAATTAAGAAAAAAACGTGATTCAAAACCAACAAAACGTTTAAATTGTTTTAGTTGATAAATTCACATTTTGAATTGTGAAGAAAACGGGCTTCGATATGCAACAACAATGTTTAAAAACAGTACAGTCACAACCTGAAACATTTTAAATTGTATGCATGTCTAATTTAAGTCGGCTTCTTCTTGCACATGTTTTATAAAAAAAAGTATATATTTATATATAAACTTTTGCATATATAAAAACTTTGTATATTTAATATTATTTTTCACAAAAATCTTATTAAATAGCAGAAGGAGTGAATTTACCAGATAAATCAAAAATATAATTATCAAACACCTATTTTCAATTCAATGACCAAAAAATTATTTAAGTAAAAAGTGTCAATAATATTTTACTTCAGCTAAATCAAAATCTTTATTTTAATCGATCTTACTGATACCTTAATGATACTTATCAATAGTTTTGTTATATTTGATGCAGGTAATCTGTGGTGTTTGAACTAGACTGAGCAATGAAAGCCCAGAGAGAAATATGTAACATTTCTATTAAAAAATCTTTTTAAATAAAGGAGGATAAGTAATAAAAATAAAGAAAAACAAATTCTATATTCTGAACATCTGGTTCAAAACAAATACAGATTTATTTCAAGAAGAAAAAGCTTATACACATATTGTTAAAGTATACCTTAAACAAAACAGGACACATAAGTAAACATAAATCTTCATTAAATACAAATGATATATCAATATTTAAAATGAACAAATATAAAATGATAGGAGGCATAAGAAAGAAAAAAAAGCATTATTGCTTTTGTTTAATCATAATTAATGTAGTGGTGATAATAAACTCCTGAGAATCATGTTTATTATTACCAGCATTTTGAAGAGGCTCAGCACCAATACCTAGTTTATCCTGTCAGATAAACATCATCACCATTTATGCTTTACACTGCAATTTATGCCTATTCCATCCTGCAGTAAAAAAAGGCTTCACTACAAACAGCCAAAACCCTAACTTCACCCAAACTTGTAAAGCACTAATATTTTTAAAGAAATAATATGGATATAGAGAGATATGAATTCAATACCAAATAATTTAACAAATTTAGATAAAAATAAAATAAAAAAGTATATATATCATATATATATATATCATATATATATATATATATATATATATATATATATATATATATATATATATATATATATATATATATATATATATATATATATATATATATGATATATATATATATGATATATATACTTTTTTATTTTATTTTTATCTAAATTTGTTAAATTATTTGGTATATATATATATATATATATATATATATATATATATATATATTTATATATATATATACATACATATATATATATATATATACATATATATATATATATATATATATATTTATTTATATATATATATATATATATATATATATATATATATATATATATATAAATATATATATATATATGTATGTGTATATATATATATATATATATAAATATATATATATATGTATATATATATATATATATATATATATATATATATATATATATATATATATATATATATATATATATATACATATATATTTATATATACATTCTAATGTGATTAATGTTGTTAGATAAAACTTTATTATAAACTTAATAGTTGCTAAAATTGGTACTTATTGGATAAATGAACCAAGCCAATAAGATATATAAATATATATAAACTATAAAAACAATAAAACCATACAAAGTTCAACGCCTTCATAGATACCTAGATCGAATATTGCTAACCAATTAAAAAAATAGGTTTTAAATAAAATATAGTAACAACGCCGAAAACAGTAAACAAAACCACTACAACATCAAACATTAAAGACTAAGTTGGGCGGGAAAGAAAAAAAATTTTGTATGTATAAAAACTGACAACCTAAAAACAAACATTTTTACATACATATACACACATACACATCCATACATATACATACATACACACACACACCAATGGTTGTCGAAGTAAGTATTGAATGTTCCAGTACAATCAAGTCAAGTATCATAATAAACTAGCATAAAAAATCTATCCCTGAACCATATCCAGCTAACTCAGCCATACTTCAAATTACCTATGATGGATTTAACATCCATACATAGGATATATAAAATCTTCTGGTTCTAAAAGTTAGCTCAGACATGTTTCAGAAGCAAAAATATTCTCTAGTGGAACTAGCAAATGACGGTGTTAAACTTTGTAAGGTTTTCTTGTTTTTATAGTTCATATTTATTTCTATATCTTATCAGCTTGGATTATTTATCCAATAAGTACCAATTTTAGCGACTTGTTGTATTTTTAATAGAGGTTTATCTAACAGCATTTATTACATTGATAGTGAAGTTGAGTATTTTGTGATTTTTTATTGGATTATAATAATTTTTTATTATCATCTATATTTTAGTCTGTTGTTTTTTGTTGTACAAATATTGTTTTGTCTTTTTTTTGTGAAAAAAAGCCTACATACGGCAAATTTCCTTAGGGCAAACGTCAGCACATGGAACACCGCTATCCAAATCATTTTTCTTGAATAGCCCCTCATGGGTCATTCCATACGAAATCATAAAAAAAAAGAAAGAAAATTTGTCACCAATAGGTCTCAGAATTGCTTTAATTTATATCATTTGTAGTCCATATCAAATAAATGATAACTGCAAAAATTTCAGCGAAAAATATACATGAGCTGTTGAGAAATCGTCAGTTAAAATAATGCTGATTTTTTAAATTGAATACAGCATCTTTGACATATAATATCTTGTTTTTTAAAGTGCTGAAGGTGTAGCAAGTATGTAACACAGATTTGCAGTCCTGTGTTACATACTTGCTACACCTTCAGTACTTTAAAAAAGGTATTTTACTACTCGTAATGCTATCATATTTTCAAAGTTGTTTTTGGTTAGTCTGCAATTCCAAAAAAAAAGATTTATGTGGGTACTTGGTCTGCACTATATTATTTAAATGTAATATTTGAGCATGAAGCTAATGAGGCACATCTTGCCATCGAAAGAACCACACGAGGATTGCAAACCGCAGGTTGCCAACTTATGGTAATAACATTTAAACAATATAATGTAGACTATGTACTTACATAAATCTTTTTTATTTGCAGTAGGCTAAAACTTTGCAAATTACAACTATTGGCTCTTCTGTCTCAAAAGGTTGCTGACACTTGATTTATACAATTTGGAAAATGCAATTATTGTTTTACTAAACTCTATTAGAAATAATTGGCTTTTATTATAAAATTAAACTAGTTATAAAGTTAAAGTGAGGAGGATCAGCATATTGAAGTGTTGCATTAATTTGAAATATGTTCTAATTTAAATGTGTAAGGTGTAAATATTTAATCTTAATTTTTTTGTTCAGAGTAAGTTTTTGTGTTTATAAAACTGAAAATATGTTCTTAAGTTAAAAGTTTAATAACTTTTTTTCTATACCTTTTACTTTTATTCATTTCTTTTTCAGAGCAACCATCTGTAATTTTAAATGGTTCTCTAAATAGCTTACTCTTAATCTCCTTTTTGTTTTAGTTGTAAACTGCTCTATTCAAAATACAGTTATTGATTTTTTTCCATTTGAATTTTTTTTTTTTGGAGGGAAGGGGGGGGGGGGTAATTAAATGTTGACAACTTTTTAGGGGGGTCTCTAGAAGTTTGACAACTTGTTGACAAGGGGGAGGGGAAATGCCAGAAAAATGTTGACGTAATTAATGGACAGCCCACAAGGGGAAATGCAACTTTTCCTTAAATCTTTAACTATAAAACAGGTAGTGAAACTTGACAATGATGTGATTCTCATGCGATACATTGTTTGAAACAGTTTTTTGATTTAACTAGTAACATCAATAGAATATTAATAACTTGGTATGATTTTTTTCACATTAAGATCCAATTATTCCTATCATTAAGCTAGAAAAATATTTACAAAAATTAGGCAATTGCTTTTCAGAACTGCACCCTAATTACTTCCATATATAATTTATTTATATATATATATATATATATATATATATATATATATATATATATATATATATATATATATATATACACATATACATATATATATATATATATTTTTTTTTTTAATATCTTTGCTTCCAACAAGGCTGCAAGCAATCACTATTAGAGTTGGAAGTTACTGAAAGAGAAAAGATGAAGTTTATAGAGGAAGACAACAATTGACAGACAACTTAAAAGATTGCAAATTATATGAATCAGGAGAGCAAGATGAAGCGAATTCCAAAGAGCTGATGTTTGAGGAAAAAAGCTAGATGAATAAGAGTTTTTAGAGTAATTAGGAACAGTCGCAGTAAAAGGATGAGATTTAATTGAATGACGAGTAACACGAGAATGAAATTTAATTGATGGCACAAGAGATGCTAGCTCTTCAGAGGATTGCCCATTATAGTATTTGTAGAAAAGAGAAAAAGAAGCAACATTACGACAATGTAATAATGGTTGGAGGTTGGCTGCAAGAGGAGGTTCAACTATGTTTACAATGCATTTTTGCACCCTATCAAAAAGAGAAAGGGCATCATTAGAAGATATGCCTCATATTTGGCAACATTATTCCATAACAGGACGGATTTGAGATTTATAGGGATAAAAAATAGAATCTGTAGTAAGAAAGTGTCAAGCAGGATAAAGAGATCTAACCTTTTTTTCAGATGCTAATTTTGCAATGGATTTGATATATGATTTCCAAGAAAGTAAGAGTTAATTTAAGAAGATAACTCATTGAGTACATTACCATTCATAAAAAAAGGACAATCTAAATGCGATAACGATTGGCTGAAAAAAATGTGTTTTACCTGAATTAAAGTTTACCAGCCACTGTGAGCCCCGTGTTATAACAGAAGTGAGATCCTTTTTAAGCTTAAATGCCCCCTCCAAGCAATCAGAGAGTGTTGGCTTCTTATCAAGACAAGAATAAATGGTAGTATCATCAGCAAACAATGCCACCTTAGATGTGAGAATATCTAAAAGATCGCTAGTGTAAATTAAAAAAAGTATAGCGCCAAAGACAATAACCTTGAGGAACCCAGATCCAAGATCGAAATCCATATTGATGATCAGAAAGAAAGTTATTAGATTCAAGATTAGAGATTAAGTTTTTGTTAATTAAAGATTTAAAAGCCTTGCTTATTATAGGGAGAAGACTAATGGGATAATAGTTAGACGAGTCAGATTGCTTTCCAGAACTTTTGAAAATAGGGATTACAGATTGTTTTGTTTTCCAGCCACTTTCCAGCAGGCTGAAAAACAAGGCTCTGATACGCACTTGTTAATTAGTTTTGAAAGTACAGTTGACAGCTGTAATAACAGATTTGCAATTATTATTGTTACTATTTAATAATCCAAACATTTGCCTCATTACTTTTAATAAACCCCAAGCATTTGCCTCATTACTTTTAATAAACCCTGATATTTTACAGCTGTTGATGGGAAACCTGACTACCAGCCAGCCTCAGAGCTATAAAACTGAGTTTCAGAGCTGTACCCTCATTAGGAGATAATAGAATGAGTTGCCTAGTCATATAAACAGAGGCACAAGCAAAACCCATGAATTGAGTCAAGAAGATCCAGCATTCAACATCCTAAACTGAAAATAATGTATTATAAATACATCTGCGCCAGCCTAATAGATGAAGAAGGGGTGCAAGGCTGGTCAACAGGCAGAATCTGTTTACACCTTATGTACATGACTAAAACCTTTTTAAGTTTTAGAATATTGATTAATGGTTGTTAGAGCTAGCTTAGGCAAACCTCGGAATTAAGGTCAGCATTCGGCAATGCCAACCTAACCCCTAATCTTAAAGTGATTGATGTCGGCAAAAATTTGCCAACCTTGTTTCTATACTTTACGGTAAGACTTTTGTATTAAATTCCTTTTACCAACCTGATGCCGATCTCTAAAAGATTGAGGTTAACAAATTATTGCTGACCTCATTTTTCCTAATTCCAAGGGTTGCTTAGGTAATTAATATCTAACTGTTATCCTATTTATATTATATATAAGTTATATATATTATATATTATATATAAGTTTAAACACCTTGCCAAACTTTTTCTAAATTTTCACCAAGTGTTTGAAGGTTTAATGGTGATGTTTTATTAGAGTTAAGTGATGGAAAACATTGATGTACTAATCAGACTTCTCAAAATTGGTTGAAAAGCAACTTCTATGGAGTTTCTTGATTTACATAGAATGTGTTAGTTCTGTAAAACATCTGTAAAAATTTTCTTTTTTTAAAAACTTAAATGTTCAACTCTTTATAACTAAGAAGTTGGTATAAAGATGCAGCAACGAGCTTAGAACATACCCTTCTCCAGCTTAAGATATACATTTTACATACTTTAAGTACTTCACCAGTAGTCTGGCACAATTGTATATATACTTTGTATTGAGTATGCTTCATAGACAGAGACATTACATTTGACAAGAAACAAGTTTACAGATATTTTCACATTTTCAATTTAGCTCTTTTCACATCTACAATATAGCAGGATGATCTAATAATAAACAGATAACAAAACATAGTAGCATTATAAACTATTAGAAAATTTGATTACCTAACTGCCACAGATTTGTTTTGATATTGCTAATTAATTACCTAATGGAATGACTCTTAACATATCACATCTTAATGGAGAATTATCATAAAGAGGTAGAAAAATGAAAAATTGCAGACATTCACATTGAATGTTTATTTTAAGAGTTTATACATACAAAATACATATTTCTTAGATATAACTGCGAAATTGAACAAAATACTGCTTATTGTAATCTATCATTGGTAAAAAAAAAAATTAATAATTAACTTCTAACAGCAAGAGTTTAATATGTAATGATTTTTTGATATAACCAATAAAATCAAGTTTTTTTTAATAATTTTTATGGATACCTCAAATAATTTTTTGACAATAAATATAACTTTTTACTATTAACTAATCCATCGAAGCTACAACCCAACTAAAGCCAATATGGGTTAAACAAAAACAAATAACATGACAACTGACTCAGCTCTTTTTCCATTACTCTTTTTCCATTAAAAAGTTTAATTTTTACCACTTAACTTGGTTTTTTTAAATCAATTTTTTTTAATTAATACAACAGACAAAAGTGCCATAATTATTTGTGTTTTTATGATGCCATAATCCACCTTTATTTAGTTAGCTTTTTTAATTGACTTCAATACTCTTTCTTGCTTGTAAAGTCAGTGCTTATATGTAACTTTACAAAAATTACTGTTCAGTAGACAAACATATAAACTTAACCTCTTTTGTAAATTTTCAAATAGAGTTTTGATATTTAATTTTTATCTTATTTATATAAGTTTATGTAGCCTGCCAAACATTTTTTAAATCTTCACAGTGTTTAATGGTTTAAGAATGATGTTTTATTAGAGCTATGTAATAAAAAAATACATCCAACCAAATATGAAAACGAAATCTCCTCAGAGTTCATGTATTCAAATGAAACATGTAAGCTAGTTTTGCAATCAGTACAAATTTTCTTTTTGAAAAAATTATTATGTTTATTTCTTTATAATCAACAAGTATAAATAAAGTTCTTCACCAGTAGTCTGGTACAATGGCTTTGAAACTTTGTATTTGAGTACGCTTCAAAATCAAGAACATTATATTTTATGAGAAAACAATTATAGATCTTTCTACTTCAACACATACATTTTTTAGATCTTTCTACTTCACGCTCACATTTTTTTTCATTTCTGTAAATTAATAACAGCTAAAATCACCAAGAAAATTTTGAGATTTTTACGAGTGAAAATACTTTTGTACAAATCAAAAAGATTTTGATATCTTTTAAATGCTCTGAAGAGTACAAAATAAAATGTATTTCCTGTGTTGATAATAACACAAGAATTGTATTGATAAACTTATTATCATTACTTTGAAATCTATTTTGAAAATTGCCTTGTTTTGATTTTATATTTTTTAACAAAATGCACTTGCCTCTCTTTCAAAATTAGCAAATCAGATTGCACATATCTTGCCTATTCTGAGGCTGTATAGGGTTTCAAAATATGCTTTTCAGATATTCTTATTTATATGTAACTGCTTTCAGATATTCTTATTTATATGTAACTGCTTATATTCTCTAAATCCAAATCAAATATGTTGAACGTACAACCTAATATTGTTGTGGGTGTAGAAATTATGCATATAACTTCGAAGTTAAGCACCAGTAATCATCGTTTCTCATTGGTCAAAAGAAATTTTTATCTAGTCCATGTGAATGCATAAATCTGACTTTTATATCAAGTTCACTTACATCTTCAACAATTTCTATCCACCTAAATTCATCATAAAAACATGCATTAAGTCCATTGTTTTAATGTTTAATGAAGTCTTAATGTTTAATGAAATACTATTTTTGTTTTTTAGAATATCAAATCAAATTTAGAATATCAGTCTGTGTATCGAAACTTGTTTTTTTATAACTTATTATATTGAAACATATAATAAGTTATAACTCATAGGAATAAAATGATGATACATCCGTGGGCCAGAAACTTCCACCTAAATTTCTTTTTTCTAAATTCACTTGAGTTTGGTCAATATCCTCCTTTGAAAATAACTTTAAACAAATGCCAGTTATTTTGGCTTTACAAAAAAAAGTACATTAAATTAACACCCAAAATATGCCCATTATTTAATTGTTTTAGACTTTCTTGACAAACTAATACATACACCGATTTTTGCTCCAGTGATAACTTTGAACTTCATCCTGGACAACAAATTGATAATTTTCAGCAAAACCCTCTAAAATTAGGGGTCGTCCATAAAGTACGTACGCCAAAAATTTTGAAATTTGACCCCCCCTCCCCCTGTTGCCATGCGTACTTTTATGTCCCCACCCCCCCTTAAAAGTACGTATGTTTCTCAAATACCCCCCCCTCAAATATCCCCCCCCCATCCCTCCTTTTTTTTTTTTCTTAATTAAAAAGTTTAATTAAAAAAAAAAAGACGGAGTACCTTAGATACTTTATACTACCCCAAAGCTTTTTGCTTACGCATTTTTAAAACGTCTTTAAGTATAAATGCAAATAATAATATAAATAAATTTAAAATTTACTTATGTAAGTGTGTATTTGGGCGAAAGGTTTATGCGGCGGCAATAGTCCACGGAGATCCAGGTTCGATTCTCGGTGAAATCTAGGAAAACTTTTTTTGTTTTTTTAACGAATCAAATGTAAATAAACTATACTTAAGGTGGACGTTTTTTTCAGGCACCCCTCTTTAGTAAGTAAAAAACGAGTCTAAGGTGAGATCAGTAATATTGAAAACAAAGGGTAAAACCCAGTGGGAGGGAGCAACAGCAAATTTTGTGCCCTTTTGCTATTTTAAGAAGCTTTTTATTTTAGCAAAACCTAGCGGTCTTTGAGACGCCGTTGACACGTTTTTTTCGGGGTGACTCCGTCCCATCAACCACAGCCCTCAGGTCTTACTCAGGGCCAGTATATAAGGGCGGGCATGTGTGCATGTGCCCCCTCAGGATTTTTTGATGTTTTGATTTTTGATGATAGAACACTTTCACACAACGTGCAAACTTAAGTTTGTTAATATGCCAAATGAGGTGGCCTTGCAAAAAATTTGGATGGCGGAGGCCATCCAAATTTTTTTCCAAATCTAAAAGTTATAACCATGCAAAATTTACACCCCTCTCATTTTGGGGGTCGGGAGGGTAAAGCGTTTTAAGGCTTTTTGTTCACAGGCCTCCGCCATCCCGATATTTTGCAAGGCCTCCTCATTTGGCATAGGTATAAACAAACTTAAGTTATGAGTTTGCACGATGTGTGAAAGTATCCTATCTGGAACATCAAAAAATTCTGAGGGCGCCCATACATGTGTGTGCATAGAGGAAAACTATACCCTCTACTTCATATACCATACATCTTTTTATGTTGGCAAACTAGAATCTTTAGTCAGAATGTAACTTTTCTATTGATTAGCTGGTTAATTGTGATAAATTAGAAAATCGAAGTACGTACTTTTGAATTGAACCCTCCCCCCCCCTCCCATACGCTTTCGTACGCTTTTTGAAGACCCCCCCTCCCCCCTATGAGCGTACGTACTTTATGGACGACCCCTTAAGCAACTGTTTTAGTTTTTATAATTCTTTTTTTACAGTTTTTGAAGAATATACTTAGTGTTTTTGTTATAAATGAATGTGTGGTAAAGTTGCTAATGCTATCACATAAGAAATAATTTAACTCATCTAGTGGTATTGATTGTAACAGTAGTGTCATACAGTCAGTACTCTACCATTGAATTTGAGCTAGAAGAAGATGTAGCTTGAATACTACATCTTCTTCTAGCTCATGGTTTACAAACAATTTTTTAATGCTTGAATACCAGGGCATAGCTTACATCAGTGCAGCATACACTCTGCATTTTCAAGAGAACAAAACATTTACACTTATAAAGTCTTTACAACTTTTATTCCACCTAATTGCATCAATTAAAAACTTTGTATTTTGATGATACATACATACACATAATTGTGCATACCTGATGCATTAGTTGTAATGCACCACTTAGGTTTCAAAGCACAAAACTTTGACAAACTGACCTTGACATAAGGATAGTCTTTTTTTAATGCAACAAGTAATTCATTAAGATAGAAAAGTAATAACCTTTTTTAAACATGTTGGTTTTTCTTAACACAAACAAAATCTTTTTTTCGTGGCATAATTCTTGAAAACTCATTATTTTGATAACAGTTAATTACTAACTGAGCTGTTTCTGAGGAAAGAGAGATTACCATGATTCTGGTGTAAGGGTTAATATTTGCACTTTATGGGGATATGAGTCAGTAACAGAAATTTTCTTTTCGATTTCATACATTAAAATGTCTAGATCATGATTTTTCTTTAATTTATTGTTAGAAATGGTGCTGTTTTTTTCTGCTGTTAAAGAAGCTTCATCAATATCATATGCTAATGAAACTATTTTTGCAACTCTGTCTATAGTGACACCATACTTTTGTTTTGCTGCAGGTAATTTGCAGTGTTTTAGAACACTTTTCAATTTGACTGGTGAAATCCCAAGCAATTCTATAGAGGTATAAAACTTTACCTTTTTCTCACTTTTGATTCCCATTCCTACTGTGAACTAAAACCTGCATCAGTTTCTACTGCTTTTTTGTAACACTTGCTGCAGAACTTCCAACCTGGCATTCAACCCTCGGAATTAGGAAAAATAAGGTTGGCAATAATTTGCCGACCTCAATCTTTTTGAGGTCGGCATCAGGTCGGCAATAATTATTTAATACAAAGGTGTGACCATAAAACATAGAAAGGAGGTCGGCAATTTTTTGCCGACCTCAAACAGTTTCAGGTCGGCAGTTAGGTCGGCATTGCCGAATGCCAACCTTAATTCCGAGGGTTGGGCATTACATATACATTATTTTTATGTAAAGCCTTTGCCAAGTCTAGAGTCTAGAGAAACTTTTACATTGCCTAAAAAAACAAATTTAAGTTTTAATATTAACTTAAAATTAAATCATGAATCTCAATAAAATATATTTCTTTTAATTGACATATTAACTATAATAAATGTAAGATTACCTTTTATATTTTTTTTTATAGGACATTTTTTACTTTCCTTGTGAGTTCCAAAAGGGTTGCAACACTTTGTTATTTTTCTCTCAGAATATTTTCCATAGAAATGTTCATGATAACAATATAATTTTGATTGAACTAAATTTTGATTTTTTAATTTGTCAAGGGGACATGGTCTGGATGATTTCATATGAATTGACCCAAATACAAAAACTGTATAGTCACCATATAAAAGAATGTTTACGGATCAGGGCTACTGGATGTGTTGCATCCAGTAGCCCTGATCCGTAAACATTCTTACTCATTGATCCGTAGCCCATGTGATGACTCAAAAATAATAGTATTAATTAAAATATTCTTTATCTTTTTATTTTTATTATTATTATTATTATTATTTTTTTTTTGTGGTTTTTTGTTTGAGCTTTGTTATTATTTGTTATTCGGATTATATCATATTATTATATTACTTATATAGTTTTAATTTTGGTTATAAAATTATTTTGCCATAATTACTATTTTTCTAACCTGTGTGGGAACTTTATAACAAACTGGTTTGATTATTAAATGTACTTGGATATTTTCTGAACGAATCATTTATATCAGAATATTTTTATAAATTTTGAATATCTTTTTTTATTAACTTTTTTTATTATTGTTATTTTTTATAGTGTGTCATAGTTTCAGTATTAAAATAATTTAAATAAGTACAGTAGAATCCCGTTAACTCGGACTCTGAAGGGGTATATATTTATTGTCTGACTTAGCCAATGTCCGAATTAAGCAAAGTCCTCATTAAGTCAGACTTTTTGAAAATGTCCAAACTTATCGAGTATTCTTCGATATATAAATATTATGTACATATATATAGAACAATATAATCCTATGTGAAATATATATTTTTGTATATGTAATAGATACTAGACAAAAAAAGTCCGAAATAGATTGTTGTTTCAGTGACTCGCACAATTCTTTTTAAAACAGCTTTGAAGCATTCAAAGCTACTCTTCCAATTTCACCACTCTGAGTAAACATCGAAAAATTAACAAGGGTATCAATTGCTTTATGAACTTCTTTAGTCATTGGCTTTGTCACCATTTCATCCGACGTTTTGTTTCTTTATTCTTCTTGCATTTCTTCTTCAACTACACCAGTGATATCTTGAACAATATCTTCATCTGTCATCACTCCTCCCATAACCGAAAAGTCATCATCAATTGTTAACATATCTTCATAAGTTATGGAACAAGATCCTCATCACGCTGATGCAACTAATCAATTGAATTTTTTAATGCAGGGAAGTATTCTTCATCTTTGCCTGGTACTTTTACTTCTTCCTTAAATCCTGCTTTGTGGAAGCAGTTAATAATAGTGACTTCTGAAACTTCATTCCTAGAATGAACAAGAATTTTTATAGCTTCAAGTATGGATTGAAGGCATTTGTTTTCCGTTGTCAATAGCATTTATGATCTTGTTAATTAAATTAGTTTGGTACTTACACTTCAATGATTGAATGACTCCTTGGTCCATCAGATGCAAACATGAACTTGTGTTTGGGGGAAAAAAGTAGAGTGTGACCGATTTAAGATTCTCAATATTAGGATGGGTGGTGCAATTATCAATAACCAATGCTACCATACAGCCTTCTAATGCAAACTTTCTGTCTTTCTGTGTTTTTTTCCTTTGACCATCCAGACAATGTTTGCATATTTCTTTGATATAGATACAGATGATTCTCCTTTGTCGAGTTCTTTTAGTATTCTGTAATTTTGCTGTTATAGTTCTACTTGATAGCTTTCTTTTAGCAACCTTCAACATTTTTAGTAAATAAAACTTGATCGAAGTAAAACCGAATCGAAGATATCAGTGTAAATGTTTAGTTCGTTAAATTGTGTTTGACGTAAAGGTAATTAATTTTTGAACGTTCTAAGTCTTAAATTTTAATTGATATTTTTGAATTTTTAATGTAATAGTTATTAACAAATAGAACTTAATCGAAGCTTAACTGAATCGAAAGCTTAACTGAATCGAAGCTTAACTGAATCGAAAGCTTAACTGAATCGAAGCTTAACTGAATCGAAAGCTTAACTGAATCGAAGCTTAACTGAATCGAAAGATCTCCATAAAAATGTTTAGCTATGTTTAACTATAATTGACGCAAAAGTATTTTATATTTGAGGGTTTAATGTTCGGAATTTTCATTGTACTATTGGAAATTTTCTTATTATATGCACTTATATGCAATTCAAAATAAGAGTCTTAGTTAAGCAAAGCTTTTCACCGAAGGGACCTCAAAAAACAGTACGAGTTAGGGAATGGTCCGACTTGACCAGGGTACAACTTAAGCCAATTATTTTACAGTAAGCTGATAGAGAATGTTTAAGGGGAATTGAAATTCCATCTGACTTCGTAAAAGTCCGACTTATCCAGGGTCCGAGTTAACAGGATTCAACTGCATTTATTATTTTAACTAAAATTAAATACAAGTTTAAAAAGTAATTATTGTGCTGTGTAATGCATTACACAGCACAATAATTAGGTAGAAAACTGTACTTATAAAAATATATTAAGATTACCCATTTCTTATCAACTTTACTTTGCGCAAGATTTACTTCACCATAACTTCCTTTCCCAATTAATTTACCAATAATATAATTTTCTATACTCATACCCCTAAACAAATAAATATAACATTGTTTAATATACTTTACAAATACAATGAATATGTCAGTATGATCCTGACATAATCATTGTAAACAAAACTTGGTTTAATTTATCAAGTACCATAAAAGTACCAGATATGTTTTTCACAACAATCGATCTAAAGCTAACTCAACTAAATGTCATGGTGGAGGTGTAGCTATCTATGTTTAAAACAAATACATTGCTTATACTCCTCATAATCTACCATCTGAAGGAATGATAGTTGAACAAGTCTGGTGTGTCATTAAAAAAAAAATGAAAATATCGCAATTGGTAGCATATATCGTCTACCAGGTGCTAATGAACCGACAAATAAAAAAATCAATAAAATAATAAATATAGCTAAGAAAAGTGTTAATTGCAAAAAATATTCAGGTCTACTCTTTTCTGAAAACCTCAATTGCCTAAATATAAAATGGAATGACGAGAATATCCAAATAGTATTGAAAAACAACAGACAGGCAAAAATATTTTTAGACAATTTAAATAATAACTTTTTATTTCAAAATGTCATAAAACCAACTTTGAATTCAAGCACACTTTAACTTTAAGTTTAACTATGAAGCTGGAAAATATTAAAAAATAAATAATTCATTCTATAATATAAAATGGTCACATCCATTCTGTAAATAAAAACAATGATGAATGCTACAAAACCCATGTAAATAAATATCACAAATTAATTAACAATTATAAATAATTATAGCTTTAAAACTATAGATTGACAAAAAAATGAAAACTGAAATCAGACATATAACAACTTTATTGAACAAGATAATATCAAATAACTTCAATTTACTAGCTTTGGATCAACAATAAAAATACAAAGTAAATTAGTTAAACACATGAGATTAAAATAGAATAAATGCAAAAAAGAATCAGTGAATCATCAAAAAATCGATTCTAAATTATTTTATAGTTATGTTAACTTTTTTTCTTCTCAACATCTTCGCTTCCAAAAAGGCTGCAAGCAACAAATATCAGAGTTGGAAGTTACTGGAACAGAAAAGAGGAAGTTTATAGAGCAAGATAATGATTGACAGACAACTTAAAAGATTGAAACTACATAAATAAGGAAAGCAAGATGAAGGCCAAATTCAAAGAACTGATGTACAAGCAAAAAAACTAGACAAATAAGAGTTTTTGGAGTACTTAGAAACAGTCACAGAAAAAGGATGAGACTTAATTGAATAACAAGTAACACGAGAATGAAATTTTGTAGATGGCACGAGAGATACTAGCTCTATAGAGCAGTGCCCTAGTATTTGTAGAAAGTGCCATAGTATTTAAAGAAAATCCCATAGTAAATGTAGAAAAGAAAAAGTGAAGCAACATTACGACGATGTGATAATGGATGGAGGTTGGCTGCAAGAGCAAGTTCAACTATTTTTATAATGCGTTTTTGCACCTTGTTTAAAAGAGAAAATGCATCACTAGAAGATCTGCCCCAGATATGGCAACAGAATTCCATACAAGGATGGATTTGAGATTTATAGAAATAAAGAATAGAATCGTAGGTAAGAAAATGTCAAACATAATAAAGAGATGCTACCTTACCAGATGCTAATTTTGCAATGGATTTGATATATGGTTTCCAAGAAAGATCAGAAGAGTTAATCCTAATAGATGAAGGCTAGATAATTCATTGAGTACATTACCATTCAAAAATATAGGAAGATCTAAACTATTGCAATAAAGATTGGCTGAAAAAAGTTGGGATTTATCTGAATGAAAGATCACCAGACACTGTGAGCCCCATGCTGTAGCAGAAGTGAGATCCCTTTTAAGCTAAAAAGCCCATTCCAAGCAATCATGTTAGCTTCTTACCAAGAAAAGAATAAATAATAGTATCATCAGCAAACAATGCCACCTTAAATGTGAGAATATCTGGAAGATCATTAATGTAAATTAAAAAGAGTATAGGGCCGAAAATAGAACCTTGAGGAACTCCTAAAGTTACAGGATATGAAGAAGAGTGCTATCCAACGAGGACAACTTTTATACTACAATTGGAAAGGAAAGATTCAATATTTTTAAAAATGCTAGTTGATACACCATAAAAAGAAAGCTTATGGAGAAGACCAGCATGCCAAACTTTATCAAAAGCTTCAGAAAGGTCAAGAGCAATATAAGGCTATACCTCTCCTATTAACCCTAACCTCTATCTTATGCACGATAAAACCTTTCAGTTATTACTGTTAGCAAATCAGCTGTAGATCGAGAAGATCGAAATCCATATTTATGATCAGAAAGAAAGTTATTAGATTCAAGATGAGAGGTTAAGTGTTTGTTTATTAAAGATTCAAAAGCCTTGCTTATTATAGGCAGAAGACCAATGGGACGGTAGTTAGACGAGTCAGATCGCCCTCCAGAATTTTTGAAAATAGAGATAACAGATACCGCTTTCAAGCATGCTGGAAAACAACTCTGATAGGCACTTGTTAAATAGTTTCAAAAGTATAGACAACAATTCAGCTTTGTCTTTAGATGAGGTGACAAAATCTGAACCAAACAAGAGAGGTGGAACAACAGATTTGCCCTTATTATTGACACTGCCATGAGAGCCCAATCCTCGAGATGAAATAAAAGATTTTATGACCTTAGAATAGCGAGCTTTGGCATTAGACAAAACCTTTTTACAATGGTTTCTAGCAGTAGTAAACAGACGTCTGTTTACTTGAGAATCATTTTACTGATAGATTTTTTTTTTTTTTTTTTTTGTTATTCACCTCCTCAAGGCCACTACAGATGAGAAGCTACTTAATAGTGGTTATAACCCTCTCTCAACTCTATAACTCCGAAACACGAACCTTGACAAACAAGGCCGCTGCGCGGAGAAACAAGTTGAGCGCGGTACTACCAGGGATGTAGTGGGGATCGAACTCGGAACCTCTCACTTATGAAGCGAGCGCTTTACCACTACACCACTACCGCATTTAAAAGTAAGAAGAGTGAGGCTTGACTTAGTAAAAGTAAGAAGAAGAGTGAGGCTTGACTTGGCTTGACTTGACTTGTTGAGAAGAATAAAGGATTCCATGTCAGCCTGAATTCAAGAAGATATGTAAGAAGCACATTTGTAAGCAGGAAGACGAAAGATTTCTACCTAATGGCCATCATGAAGAAAATCACAATAAGAGTCCCAGTCAGCTTTAAGGTAGTTGCAAAAGGTACGACGATAGGGTGAGTCTGATGATGAAGAAGATTGAGATAATGGTTTTAGAAAGATCAAACCGTGATCAGAAGCACCTAAGGATCAATGTGGAGAAACTGAGCTCTGACTAGGATCAGAAACAAGACATAAGTCAAGTAGAGAAGGTAGATGATTCAGGTTGTCAGGAAAGCGAGTTGGAAAGTTGACTATTTGAGTTAGGGATTGAGAAAGGCAAAAGTTGGGGGCCTTAATGCCTGCAGAGTCACAGACATTTGAGCCAAACCATTCAGTGTGATGAGCATGAAAGTCACCAACAACAATGATATTGGCTGATGGATAAAGAGAGAGGGCTTGGTCAATTTGATCAGAAATAACATCAAAAAGAGTGCAGTCTTGAGATAAAGGAGAGTGATATAGAACAAAGAGAAAGGCGATAGAGTGAAGTGGCGTTAAACGTAAGCACGTAAAAGAATAGCCTGTGGATTCAAATCTAATTTTCCGACAAATGGGTGAATTCTTACGAATGCAAATGCCCAAGCCAAGCATGTGAATATTGGAGTAGTTACAAAATAAAGGAAGATAACCATCAACACTAAGATCACAAGATGAGTCAGCTGAACTCAAATTAGTCCCACAAAGAGCAAGTAAGTCTGGTGAACTTTGCAAGAGATAAGACTCAACACAAGAAAAGTTACTTAAAAGACCACAAATATCAGTGAATGATAGGTTTAGAGAACTTGGTGGTGACAATGGTGTTTTATATTTTATAGCTTTTGGTACTTCATTTTTAAGTTTGAATAAGGGGTTTGAGGCTGGTCAACAAATAGAATCTGTTTACCTCTTAAGCCTTTGCCTAGGAGACCTTCTACAAGGCAGAAGCCGGATGCATTTAACATCCCAAGATAAGTATTTTTATCGAGACACCATCTTTAGCCTTTACTCAACCAAGAGCCCCAAGGCAGGGGGTGTTTTAAGTTGGAGTTGGCATCTCCTAGCCTTTGTCTAAAAAGGCGTATTCTACAAGGCAGCAGGACATAAAGCAGATTGTACTGGGTTACATGTTACCAGTAGCAGTATAACCTGACCTGAAAGTAAGTAAGCTATAACTTTAAAAAAATATTGAAAGAATTATAAAAGGCCATAATTTTGCATTGATTAATAAAAATGAGTTTCTAAAAGAAAATAATACTTAAAATTGTAATTACAAGCAAAAAATTAACTGCCTTATGGATAGCAAATGCTCATCAAAAAATATTATTTACAAATGCATTGTTTCCTCGCAAAGCAACCCTGATAAACAATATATTGGCTTAACTGAGGGCAAATGGAGAAACGTTATGCTAACCACAAACAATCTTTTAAACATAAAAAATACTCTAATGAGACTATGCTGTCAAAATATCTTTGGGAACTAAAAGTAAAAAATATCAATTTCAAATTAAACTGGTCTATTCTAAAATTTATTAATAAAAAACAATATATGTTTCGACTAACACTAGTCATCTTCAGTTAAAATTTGATAGGTAAAATTTGTTAAAATACCTATGTTGTGATGAAAACAATACAAAATGTAATTATTCCTGTTTAAACTTAAAATAATATAATTACAAAAATACAAAAAAATTTATTCAAAACTTTATTATGTCATACTAAAGAAATAGGAAATAACAAAATAATAGGTTAAAAAGAAACGCAATATGTATAGTAAGTAGCAGTTAAACAGAAAGTGTCATTTGAACATGGTTAACCTGTTTATTTATGCCAGGTTTTAACTATTCTATGAACATACTTTCTTGAAGTTTTAACTAGAATTTGTTAGATGCTGAAACTAAAGCAGAAGAACACTTATCACTTATTTGCATGAAAAATGATAGCAACTAATGTTAGTCAAAAGATGTATTGTTTTTCATTAATAACAAATTAAAAACAAAAAAACAAATTAAAAACTTGTCTTGTTTAAGAAAATATTTAAATTTTTGGTGCTTGAAAGAAACTCTGGATATATATATATATATATATATATATATATATATATATATATATATATATATATATATATATATATATATATATATATATATATATATATATATATATATGTATATATATATATATATATATATATATATATATATATACATATATATATATATATATATATATATATATATATATATATATATATATATATATATATATATATATATGTATGTATATATATGGATATGTATATATATATATATATATATATATATTGGATATATATATATATATATATATTGGATATATATATATATATATATATATATATATATATATATATATATTGGATATATATATATATATATATATTGGATATATATCCAATATATATATATATATATATATATATATATATATATATATCCAATATATATATATATAAATATATATATATCCAATATATATATATATATATATATATATATATATATATCCAATATATATATATATATATATATATATATATATATATATATATATATATATATATATATTGGATATATATATATATATATATATATATATATATATATATATATATATATATATATATATATATATATATATATATATACATATATATATACAGTACTGCAAAAATTATTATTGATTTTTCAGCTTTTAAATAATAATTATAGTTTTTTACATAAAAAACAATCATAACGTAAAAATAAAGTTACAGATCATACATTCCAGGTATAACAATGTTTTTAATACTTGGTTTGATCACCTTTGGCAGCTTTCAATGATTTCACTCTCTTGGGCATATCATTGATTGAATCACGGCATAACTTGGTGATTGGTTCGCTGTGGAACCAGACATGGAATAACCTCAGTTCTAATTACTACAAAAGCTGTGTTTTTATAGTAATTAGAACTTTGTGTATTTCGTCTTTTAAATGTCTCATAAATTCTCAATTGGGTTCATTCCTGGTGAATTCCCAGGCCATTTGAGTAAAGAGAATCCATTGTAATGTAACCATAGCGTTTACAACTTGCCCATATGGCAAGGAGCACAGCCCTATTGAAATATAAAGTCCTTATCCGTGAACCATTTTCTGACTTGAGGAACCAAATGTTTCTCCAACATCTCTATATACTTTCTCCGGATAATCATTCCTTCCACAATATGTAGACGGCTTGTTCCATAGATGGATATCACTCCCCATACCATGATCTTAGTGGGGAACTTCATTTTTTTCTTAAGACACTCAGGCTTAAACTTTTTACCAGGCCTTCTTCTGACTGTCTGGACTCTATCATCCTACACAGCTAGACTCATCTAAGAATACTACCTGAACAAAAAAAATGCCTGATAAGTTTCAAAGAAATTATGGTACAAACATTACATTGATAGTCATGATCAACAAGTACTGCTATATATCAGAATACCTACTGATATTAGTCAGAAAATATGAACTGAAAAAAATCAAGAAATCAATACTATCAGAGATCTAACTGAAAGCTAAATTAATAATTACTTTGTACAAATCTTCTTGCATCCAACTTTCATGCTAAATGGCCCATTCATGCCTGGCATGCTTCATTTTATTTGTGAGTCTTGGCTATTTCCTTGGTCTGTATGCCTTCAGTTCCTGCTCCAACAAGCAATTATTCACTATTTTACGGCTTACATTAATGCCCTGATTTGCTAATTCCATAGATATCTTCTAGCAAGAATTTTTTCTATTTCTGAGGCCCATTACTTTGATCTTTCTCTTAAGTCTCAAGGATAGTGATTCTTTTCCAACTCTTCCAGCTCCGACATTTCTACCCTCATCCAGCTACATTTTCACTGCACTAGCTATTTGTGTTGAAGTCTTCAATTCCATAGCCATCTCCTTTTGTTTTAGATTACTATTTTCCAACATAACAGAGATTTGTCCTTTATTTCTAGGGCTCAGGTCTAATCTTTTCCTTATTACATCAAAATTGGTCAAAAATATCAAAGATTGTGCTGAACAATTATTTTTTTATTTTATCAGAATTTAAAATTATAATTACATACCAAATACACCATAAACCATAGAGATTAAAAAAAAGTGACGCAAACACAAATTAACATATTTCAGAATTTACGGGTAAACTTCAGCAACTTTTTCTTCTCTAACCCTTAAGTAACTCTAAAACTAAAAAAACCAGATCTAAATGGATTTTGCTTGACAATAAAATGGTCCTAATACTATATTTATGTATGTCATTAAAAACAAAAAGAAAATCATTGACCACTGAAAACCTTTTGCCTGCCTTAATTGATGGATTTTAGTGACAAATCTCAAAGTCCATAAAAATTTTTCCAGTACTGTATATTATTTATTTATATATATATATATATATATATATATATATATATATATATATATATATATATATATATATATATATATATATATATATATATAAGGGCATTTCCGAAAAACCACGCACAGGCAATTCCATAAAAAAAGTGGGACAAAAAATTGAAATTTTTCAGTCACGCTCTCAGATATCCTTTAAATTTGGACCAGTGGTACCAATCAATATAACAAAAAAAATGTTTTTTCCACTTCCGCCATTATGAACTTTGTAGTAGTACTTTTAATTGAATAAAATAAGATCTAGTGGAAAAATGTGGCTAAAAATTGGTACCTAACACTTTTTGAGGGTGCTGAATTCAAAAGTGTAAATAAAATAGTGAAATTTAAATTTTTTGATAGTTATTTTTTTATTTTAAAATGGTCAGTCAAAATTTTTGTTCTTTTACCATGGGTTGCGCTTTCATTAATTCCCAGAGTTGCCCAAGTCTCATGGATTGAATTTTTTTTTTGAAATGATGTAGGTGATCTTAGGCTATCTTTATAAAAAGATGGTTTTGGTTTCTTAAAGCATAATAAAGATATGTCAAATTAAAATTTAGACAAAAAATTTCTTTATTTAGCTGCTATTCTCTATTAAAGATTTTATAGCGATACTTTTTGTGTGAATAATTTAAGTTCTAGTAGAGAAATACTGAAAATTGGTATCTGACCATCTTTAAAGGTGTTGAATACAAAGATGAAGAGAAATTAACCCAATTCCTAATATTTTAGAATAATTTTTGAACTTTAAAATGGTATAATATTACTTAACCATAAAAAGGGGTAACATTTTCACAAATTGCTGACTCTCATGGGTTCAATTGTGGTGTGTAATCTTCTTTGGTAATTCAGTTTCTTAGTCATGCCAAACAGCTAACAGTGCTCAATTGGAATCAACCAAGAAAGTGAATGTCATCTCACAACATATACATCGTTGCTGGGAATTGAACCTTTTGAAGATATTCCTGAATATGAAAGAGAAATATTAATGTGAAGGACTGGACTCTCAATAACAAATGTCAAACCATCAACTTGTCTCCATCATAAACATGTTTATTTGAAGCGTAATACAACTAAATTGACACGGTGCTGCAAGCCATTTAATACTCATAACAAAGTTATAAAAGGTATTTATAGTAATCAAAACTTTTAGTTTTGTGAAAGTATTGTGAGTTACAATAATGAAATTATTGGCAGCCAAATTCTATTTTAGCTATATTTAACCTTTTAGCTGACTTCTGAAAGTGCGCTTTAATTGTCAAATTGTCAAATTGGTTGCTACTACATCGACTAAGGGTTTGGGCTAGGACAGCAATCTTTTTTTTCATCATATTTCCTTTTTTTTCTTGCCTTACTAAAAAAGCTGTAAACAAATAAATTTGGTTGAGGTTATTCAAACTAATTTAAAAAAGTTTTTTTTTTAAAGGTTTTTGAGAATAAAATGATGAAAAGACATGAAATTTAGGAACAATAAAAAAATTGATTCAATGACGTACATTTTGAAACCCTATACAGGCTCGAAGAGGCAGAAAGATAAGCAATCTGATTTGCTGATTTTGAAAGAGAGGCAAGTGGACTTTTGTTAAAAAATATAGTTAAAATCAAAACAGGCAGATTTTTGAAATAAATTTCAAAGTAATGATAAACTAAGTTTATCAATACAAGTCTTGTGTTACTATAAACACAGGAAATTTATTTTATTTTGTACTCTTCAAAGCATTTAAAAGGTATCAAAATATATTTGTACAAAAGAATTTTCACTCGTGAAAATCTCTGATGGGGATTTTATCTGTTGTTAATTTTTAAAAAATGGAAAAAAATATCTATTAAAGTAAATTTGAAAAGATCCATAAATGTGTTTCAGGTAAAAATGTCCTTGGATTTGAAGCATACTCTTTGGTGCCTAATAGACGTCCCCCCCCCTCCCCACTAATTAATTTTTCAAAAATTTTCCACCCAGGACATTCTTATTTCAACCCCCCCCCCCCCGGCTTTTAAATTTTAGAAAAAATTCCATCCAAGACAAGACAATTTTTTATAAAAATTTTCTTTTTCACTACTTACTTACGTTACGTATTATCATTCATTCAAAAAACTTTGTTTTAAAAAAAAGAACGTTCTATTTTCTTCTTTCTATCGTTACGTTATTATTCATTAAAGGAGAAATTTTCTTCTTTCTATTATCACGTCATTTACAGTACTTATTTACTTGTATACATTGCAATATCAGAGTGTAAGAACGAAATGGCGACTACGAAAAGAATTTTTAAAAGGACAGAAAGAAGCCAATATAGTAACATAGAAAAAATGGAGCTTGGAAAAATTGTGGAAAAGTTCAAAGAAGAGTACGATGCCGAAGTGATAAAAAACAAAGGAAAGACAAAATACGATGCAAAAAGAAAACGACACGTGCCAATAAAACCAACAACCGGATATGTTGCAAAGTCTGTCCGATTCTTTTATACTGATTTGGTCGATGCAAAAGGTGACGACCCTGAATTCGTAAAAGCAGTTAAACTTGCATCCCGTTCATACAACGACCTAGAGCGTTTGCAAGATCCTTCCTCTTGTCCACCGAAAAAATTGCGAGGAGCTGGTGCTGATCGTAAAGTGAAGGTCCCAGAAGTAAGAGTAGCATTATTCCACTGGTTCGTAGACGTGAGAAAATTGTTGAAGGGACGTTTGCCGCAACGCTTGTTCAAGCTGAAAGCACAGCAACTTTATGGCGAATGGCTCATTCAAAACTCAGTTCCTGAACAAGAGAAACTCAAATTTAGTAATAAATGGATTAAATCCTGGGAAAATGAATACGGAGTCAGCTTAAGAAAGCCAAACAAACGCTATTCAATCAAGAAAGAAGATCTTCTGATAAGACTTCGTAATTATCTCCAAAATGTCTAGGCAGTTCGAAAGTTCTTTATCGAGAAATATGGGGTTGATCCTCCTATTATAAATGGGGACCAAATGCCCCTCCACAGAAATGAAAGTTCACAGGAGAAGACAATGTCGTTTAAAGGTGAAGAGACATTTGTTAAGGAAAATCATAATCTTTCCAGGGAGCGCGTTACTGTATTCACAAAAGTTTCAAGCGTTTCAAACATTAAATTGGAGCCTGAATTCATCTTCAAAGGTAAAGGAGTTATAGCAAAGGTAGAAGTCGATAATGTCAATTACCAGTGGTCCCCAAGTGGATCTTATCGATTAGAGCACATGATCAAAACGATAAATAATCTCCCGAATCGTTTCAATCCCTTCACACAAAAGAATTTTGCAGTTTACGTCCTGGATGATTACGCTGTCCACCTAATGCCAGAAGTTAGAAAAGCTCTTTATCAACGCGGCTACATTCTAATTGTGATGGGCGGAGGTATCACTGGTTTCATTCAAGCAAATGATACTGATCTACATTGCCGTCTTAAGGCATTATACAGACACGAAGAAATGGATTTGATGTTGAAAATGCTGGAAGTGGATAAAAACAAAGTCCTTTCACCAAAATGCGAAGAAATGGTCAAAATGCTTTTGTAAGCCACATCTAAAAAAAATGAAATCAGCTTTTTACGAGGTTCGAAAAAGCCTCAAGAAATGAATAAAAGAGGCTCATGATAATACCGATGTTGAGCAAAAGGATGAGGGTAACATATTTGACATTTTACAAAATATGTAAAAAGAGAAACTTATTTGAACTGGACTTCTGTTGTTATTTCTTCTTTGGACTTTAGTACTTCTTTTTTTTGATTGCAAAATAAGCTTACATGTTCCATATAAATATATGAACTCTAAGGAGATTTTGTTTTCAGGTTTTTTTTCAACCTTAGTTTTAAGGAGACTGATATATACTTTTTTTATTATATAACTTTAAAAAAATTTTGTCCTGAAACCATTAAACACTTTTTCAAGATTTAGTAAATGTTTGGATATTATTACTCTATTTGAAAATTTAACTAAAGAAGTAAAATTTATGTTTGTCTACTGAACATTAATTTTTTGCACAGTTACATGTAAACACTGATATTAGAAGCAAGGAAAAGTATTGAAGTCAAATAAGTTGACCAAATAAAACCGGATTATGGCATCAAAAAAAAAATGCAAATGATTGTTGCATTTGTTTTTATTGTAATAATTGAAAAAAAATGATTTAAAAAAACCAAATTGAGTGGTACAATAATTAAACTTTTTAAAGAAAAAGAGAATAAACTTTTTAATTTTTTAATTTAAACTTTTAAAAGAGAATAAACTTTTTAATGGAGAAAAATTATTTAAAAAGATCAAATTAAGTGGCACATTAAACTTTTTAATGGAAAAAGAGTAATGAAGAAAAGACAATAAAATTGTCTTTTCTTCATTACTCTTTTAGTTAGTTGTAATGTACTCTCAAAGTTAGTTGTAATGCTAAGTGTTTTAGTTATTATAAAATGTTTTTGTATAAACTCTTGAAATATTCAACATGAATTTACATAAGTATAATATTTCTTTTTTCTACCTCATTATCTTTAGTTCTCCATTAAGATGTAGTATATTAAGTTACTCCATTAGATATTAAGTTTACTATATTAAAACAAATATGTGGCAATCATTTTTTTTAATAGTTTATACAATGTTTTGTAATCTGTTAATTGATGATTCTGTATTTAAAGCTAAATTGTAAATGTGAAATGATTTTTATGTGTGTTTCTCAACAAATGAAATGTCTCTGTTCTATGAAGCATACTCAATACAAAGTTTATATGCAGTTTTAGCGGACTACTGGTAAAGTATCTAACATATGTAAAGTGTAAATCTTAAGCAGAAGCGTAGGTTGTTCTAAGCTCGTTATGCAACTTTATACCAACTTATTAATTATAAAGAATTAAACATTTAAGTTTTTTAAAGAAGAAAATTTTTACAGGTGTTTTACAGAATTTGCTTACATGTTCCATGTAAATCTATGAACTTTGAAGAAGGTGCATTTAAATCTTAATTTTGAGAAGGCTGATTAGGAGTACATCAATATTTTTCATTACTTAATTCTAATAAAACATCATCCTTAAATGCTTTTAATTCGAGAATGTTGCAAATTACCTGTATTTGCTATAATAACCAATAAACAATATTCTCAGTCTTAAAATGTTTTATTATTATTATTATTATCATTATTATTATTATTATTATTATTATTATTATTATTATTATTATTATTATTATTATTATTATTATTATTATTATTATTATTATTATTATTATTATTATTATTATTATTCTGATTCACTCCCAACAAGGTTGCAAGCAACCACTATTAAGTTAGGAATTACTAGAAAAAAAGAATAGAGTTACAGAGCAAGGAAACTGTTGACAGAAGAATTAAAAAGTTGAAGGTTGTATGAGTCAGGAAAACATGAAGATGGGAGAAAGTTCCAAAGGGTTGAGGTGCAGGGAAAAAAGCTAGGTGAATTAAAGTTTTTGGAGCATGCAGCGAAAAATACAGTAAAAGAATGAGACTTTAATGAATGACAAGTCAAGTGAGAGTGAGTTTTAGTTGATAGAACTAGAGATGAAAACTCCTTTGAGCAGCAACCATGTTTTAGTAAGATTTATAATTTATATTTGTGAATAATTTGTGTAAAGCTCTGAAAAGAAATTAGGGAAATATAAAAAATATTTTTCTAGCTAAATGATAGGATTAATGGGAACTTAATGTGAAAATAACCATACCAAGTTATTAATATTCTATTAATATTAAGAGGTAAATTATAAAACTGTTATAAAAATCATATGAGAATCACAGCATAGTCAAGTTTCACTATCTCGTTTATAGTTTGTTCCAATATAAACCATTAGGAAAAGAAACTACTTTTTAAATCTTTACTTTTAAGCATAAGTACTATATTGTACAAAACTTGATAGAAAAATCATACTTTATTTGTTACTATTAATTGATTTTTTTAATTATTATTTTGATTATTTGATTTCATTTTTATTATTCAGTACTCTTTTTGGCATATGTTTTGATTTTAACATACGTGAAAAAACTTATCTTTTAAAATCAGCTAATCAGATTAAGCCTATTCTGAGCCTGTATAGGATTTCAAAATATGCTTCATGGACACTATAAATATGGAAACTGATATAAAACTATTTCTAAAATGTAAATATTAAGCATGAAAAAATGGGTATCATCAAAAAAATTTTGAGAAAAGAATTCCCAGCTAAGAATACCACATGCATTGATAGAGAAATTATTCAAAATCTATCTGCACCAAAGATAATTAAAAATTTACAAGTAGATCATGTCATACCTGTAAATCCTCAAACTGTTGGTTATAACTTAAAAAATCAAAATTTTCTTGGTAAAGTTGTCCAAAAAAAATATTTCTTGAGTAAAAAAGGTCAAAAGAAAATATTGACTTGGGCTAAGGAACATTCGTTATGGATTCTTAATCAATTGCAATGAGTTTTATTGCTAGATGAAACAAAAATATGTTTCTTTAGTTCTGATGGTTTTGTATGCAAGTGACACAAATAAGTACACAAATGAAGCAAATAAGTACACGAATTAGGCATTATTAAATTATTACAATACTCTAGACAGTTTTAATTAGTTTTTTTCAGTATGGAGAACCAAAACACACATCGAAGTTATTGATTTATTTTATTGATATTGATTATTACTACTCAGTGGTTCAAAAAAATAGTATTAAGATGTTAGATTAGGTTCTTCAGTCATCATACCTAAATCCAATTGAAATTTTATGAAATCATATAGTTTGTCTCAAAAGCTATTCTGATCAAGGAGTGAAAAAAATTTGACTTAAAATGGCTAAAAAACATAGTAGATTTAATTCCTTAAAAATGTCTTGTGGTTGTTAAGGAAAAAGGCAGAAAAATTGGCTATTAAATTTGTATGACTAAAATAAAGTTAATAGTTAATTTTTGCTAATTATTATTAGCAAAAAAATTATTTTAAAGAAATGAACATTTATTTAAAGCATGAACAGTTTTGACATTTTTTGGACTTACACCTTTAGTGATTAAATGTGTAAATTTTTCAAAGTATAAGAATATAAATTTTAAATTCAAAAAAGTTAAACTTAAGCTTTTTTTTCTGGTTATGAAAAATCATTAGGTGATAGAATTGTTTGACATAATGTGATACTAAATATAATATATGATAATAAATTATGCAGTTCTTATATGAACTACTTAGTTCTTATATGAAATACGTAGTTGATATTACTGAGTTAAACTGTGAAGCTGACCGTTTGAAAAACTTTTATGACTTGGGAGTTTTGCATCAAATGGCTCATGTGAGTTCACATAAGTGGGATTTTATTCAAAAGTTAAAAAAAAAATACAGAATTATTCTGTAGATTTATATATTAATGGTTAGAGGTAGGTTTTCGCGGTTATTAGATAATTTATAGATATATAGATATACAGAATAATTACTAGATAGAATTACAACAAAAACCTTTATAATAGTAAATACGCTTAATTTTATAATAGTAATTAATTAGCATAAAAATACTCACGTCTCTCCATTGAGACCGATCCGGCTTTTCGGTCTTAACGGGGAGACGTGATTACAGACTATGGCCTACATAAAGTACAGCAACACTGCAGTGGTTAATAACTTGAGATAACAGTTCCTAGCTATCTTATACTCTTCCCAGATAAGAATTACAATTTTCAAGTTTTCAATCTATTGTCTCCCCTCTCCACACACACACACACACACACACACACACACACACACACACACACACACACACACACACACACACACACACACACACACACAATTTATTGACTTCCTCCCAATCAATGCCAATGCGAAAGTAACTCCACCCAACAATTTCGGCACATTCCATGAGTTTTTACCATTATGTCTACTTCCGTTTACTTTTATTCCTCTCTCCTTTTCTCCCTAGAATAAGGTAAGGAAGAGTAATATGTTATAGAACAGGCCCGTAGCAACGGGGGGGGGGGGAGGGGTTGGGGGGGAACAGCAGGGGCATTTGCCATCCCCCACCCCCAATAATTTTTCAAATAAATGATTTTGAATTTCATCTTTAGAAAAAAGTAAACGATTACAAACCAAAAAAAAAATTTTAAAAAAAAGGATAGAAAGGACCTGATTTGTTATCCATATTTTTGGCGTAAGTTCCTTTGACAAAAAATTTTGACCTACTACTATTTGACCTATCCAGTAGTATTGCCTCCTCCCCCCCCTCCCCATGTAACTTTTGTTCCTACAGGCCTGTAAAAAATAGTGAAAGCATGCTTTTACTGTTTTCTAAATTTGCTAGCAAAAAGTAAACTACTCAACAGTTTACATATTTAAAAATAAACTGACTGGCTTTCAGGTTGAAATGATGGGCATGAAAAAATTAAAAAAAAAAAATTTCAATGAAATTAAGTCCAAAAATTGACGAGGATATTAAAACAACAAATTGTAGAGGAAAACAATCGTTTATGCAAAAAGTGCAATTTTTCTCTTTTTTTACTGTATTTTTCTTCCTGAGGCCAAGAAAGGAGGGGGAATTCAATAATAAGAAAAGTTGCTTTTCAAAAAAAGGCTTTGGCTTTTTGAACTCTTTAAAACTTATAAGTTGAAAACACGGACTTGATGAGCAATGGCTGCTGCATGAATAAAGATATTAGGCGAGGTACTACTAATGAAGTGATAGGACTAAAGCTTATGTTTTATTATTATTATTATTTTTCAAATTTTATTTATAAACCTCTTAAATTTTATAAATAGCAAAAGTTACTAAGATTTTATTTTCCCTAAGTGATCGTTGTAAATAGTGTTTGAAAATATTTAAAAAAACGCTTGGTAGGAGATTTTTCTTATACTTATCAGAGCCGGAACCAGCTTTTTTTGGTCTTTGAGATAGCTAACTTCTAGACATAGAGCAAAATCCAAACATTTATATGTTTACACTTATGTCAAATAAGGGTGCTTTGCAAAAAACTGCGATGATTGGAGGCAGAGAACAAAAAAGCCCCAAATTTTGTGCCCCCCTGCCTCAAACGTGAGAGCAACAAGTTGATGAAATATTTTTTGTACTGTTTTTAACTAGACCAATATTTATCAATAAATTTCAAATTTCATAGTAAAATATTTTAGCATTCAAAAATTATGACCATATAAAGTTTAAGCCCCCTCAATTTGAGGGGTTTATAAATTTTATATGGTCATTATTTTTGAACGCTGAAAGATAATACTATGAAACTTAAAATATTTCATCAGCTTGTTGCTCTTACGTTTGAGGCAGTGGGGCACAAAATTTGGGGCTTTTTTGTTCCCAGCCTCCAATCGCAATTTTTGCAAAGCATCCTTATTTGACATAAGTGTATCCTTATTTGACATAAGTGTAAACATATAAATGTTTGGAGTTTGCTTCATGTCCGGTTCTGCTTATAACTAGTATCTGTAATGTATTAAGTTTTTCAATATAATGGGCTGTCTATTAATAATGTCATCAATTTTTGTTCAATTTTACCTCCTCCCCCTTCTTTGCAACTTCTCAAAAAAAAAAAAAATAAACAAATTAAATTTTTATTTTTTTTATTTTGATTTATATCAGAATAGGGCCGATTAATTTCTTATTTTAGATTATTAAAAAGCAGAGACCTCTATACCCCTATAAAATAACAACAACATTTAATTACCCTGCCCCCTCCTCGAAAATAAAACATGCTTTGATAACTGATGTTTATTTTCCTGTTTATCTCCAACCAGAAAATATACACTTTTTTTCTCTTATTTAATGTGGTAAGCTGGTAAAAAAACTTGAAAAATTAGGTGTTTTTTTTTTTTTAACTGTTTTGTATTCAAAATTTATCATAGAATTCAAAAATATATATTGTCATTGTGTTTTTTTTATTTTTCATTTAAAAAAACAAGGTTTTTTAGGGTATGGTTAAAATTTTGATTAAAAAATTTTAAAAATATTTTCTTCATCTATTGAAAAATATAATATTCGGTACTCCCATTACATTGGCGATGGCGATACAGAATCCTTTAAAAAAGTTAAAGAATCAAAGCCATATGGTGAAGATTTGGAACCTATAAAATCTGAATGTATTGGCCATGTTTAAAAGAGACTTGGCACACGGCTCCGCAAACTTCGTGTTAGCATGAAAGGTAAAACCTTATCAGATGGCAAAGGACTTAGCAGGAAAGGAAGATTAACTGATAATATTGTTAACAAAATGCAGAACTATTTTGGCAGGGCTATTCGCCAAAACTCTCTTCTAAGTTGGAATGGTAACAAAAGTATTGCTTTGTATATGATGAAAAAAGGAGTACTGGCAGTATTGTGGCACTGTACAGGTATTAAAGATCCTGGAGTTGGTCACCAGTTTTGTCCCCGCTACTAATGATAGTTGGTGTAACCCGCACTAAAGATAGTTGGTGTAATTACTGGAAAAATATCAAGCGGTACAAACCATCAGTTAATTTACCAATTGCAGTGAAAACTGCAATCTATCCAATTTTTAAGGATTTACGTAGTGATCTTTTGAGTCGCTGTTTAGATGGATCCACTCAAAACCCAAATGAGGCTCTGAATCAAATTGTGTGGAAAAGATGTCCAAAAGATACTTTTGTTTCAAAAACCACTGTAGAAATTGGAGTTGCATCTGCAATAATAAGTTTTAATGATGGTATATCTGGACTTGTACAACTTTTTGATAAAATGAAATTGTCTTTTGGAACAAAAACAATTATAGGTTCTATCAAAAAAGACACACTTCGGATTCAAAATATAAATAAAAAATCAACCAAAAAGAGTATGGAAAGAAGAAAACTGATTATAGCAAAGAGAAAAGGATATTTGGACAAAGAAAAAAAACTAGAAGGAGAGGAATCATACCAACTTGGAAATTTTTGAGATTTTTTTTTTTTATGTATTGTTTTCTTGGTTTTTTAAAATCTTGTTGTAGGTTAACGAAAACATAGATTTTGGAAGATCTATTTGAGTTTTCATTTTGAAATTTTCAACACTTGTTTAAATTATAGAGCACTAGTGCCTAAAGCAGAACAAAACCTATATACTCAAGTACTTAATGAGAAACCAGTCACTGGGCATTGAACTGTTTATCTAAAAAATTCAAAATTAAAAGAATCTTCGCCATTTTGAAACGGTTGATCAATTTTTAAAAATTTTGCTTTAGGCGCTAGATAATTATATATTCTTTTACTGTAGCAAATTTCATACTGATACTAGTTATAGATCTCTTGATACCCGTGTTTTGCTTTTTAGCTTATTTTTAAAATTTTTGCTGACTCATCAAAAAGTAATTAATTTTTTGAAGATTTTTTTTTTTGTAATATTTATTTTTATGATGACTGTTGTGTGTGTTAATTTCAGTTTCAAACAATAAATATTAAACATTCTAGTTTTTTTACCAGCTTACCACCTTAAAGTAATTAAATTTATTTTAAAATGTAACATTGTTAAGGTTAACTTTTTTTGACCTACCGCCCCCTCCCTTTTGTGAACAATTGTTAAAAAGTTTCAGACCCTTCTTCCCCTTATTTTGTTCACATAACTAATAGACTATTCTGATATAAATTCAAAATAATAACAAAAATTTACTTTTTAATTTGCGTGTTTTTTTTTTTTTTTTTTTTTTTTTTTTTGAGTTTTCATAAAAGTAGTAATGATTAAAATAATATAATTTAATGTATGACATAAAATAAATATATTTTAATAAATAAAATCACTTATTATTCTGTCAAATTTTTTTTTTTTTTGATTTAATTTTTTTTTTCTTCAGGTATATAAATATATATATAACTTTTATTTAACTGTTTATTGCTTTATTCTTTTTAGTTTTAATTCTTATACTATTTATGGCTTTCTTTTTATTTTAGTGAAACGTTATTTGGAGCAGAAATGAACAAAAACCATAATAAAGTTTGTTGATGAAGAAAACAATTTTCTAAAGCTTTATCTAGTCATACAGGTATTAATAACACTACCCATTACATTCAAAGTCGATTTTTTCGGTATGCAATGATAAAAGATTTTGTATTATCTATGTTTCCCAATGTGACAAATGTCAAAATTCAAAAAATATAAAACCTCAGTAAAATCTTTCTGCAAAATATTATAATTCTAAAAGGTAATATGAAGCAAAAAGGAATCGATATAACACAATTACTAGAAGTTAATGGATACAAATATCTGGTTGTATTAGTAGACTACTTCATTAAATGGATTGAAACAGAAGCACTTGCTGACAAAACTGCTAAATTAGTGGCCTTGTTTTTGTATAAACAGATATGTCGACATGGTTGTTTCGAAATAAAAAAAAATGATTGGGGTCGTGAGCTTTTAAATTAAATTTGTAAAAAACTTCACTTAAAAACAAGAACAATTTGAAAAATTACGAGTGCATATCATCCTCAAGTGCTCAATGAAAAGGCGGAAAATTTGTAAAGCCTAGGACTGGACAATATATTGTAACTTGTAATTTCCATTTCAAGCACAAATAACTGTGCGTTGAAAAACCTTAAGTTATCTTTATATAATGAAAAAATAACTAGTGATGAACAAGAAGTTACATTTGATGAAGTGAATATGGAAGTTGCTAATAATAAGACAGGAAAATATGCAAATATTGAAATCTTATATTATTGGAGTGAAAGAAAGTATGAAATTATAATATAAAAATTTGTAAGACATATGTTAACACAAATTGATGAAAAATAACTTAATGTTTGAACCAATCAATCATAGTATATCTTAATAAAACTGGTATGAGTGATAATAAAACATGGGAAACTGGTGCAGAAATTATTGCATGTGCCTCATTTATGAGTATTGATATAAAAATATATAGTTTATATGGAGAGGAATCAAAATGGCTTACTTACCCATGTAGTTTAACACTTACGCAGCTTAGTAAATATGCAATATTTTTTGACAGTTTAACTAAAAATCATTTGAATGTTGTACTGTTGTAAAATTCTCTTTTTTCAGAAAAATTTATTTTTTATCTAAATTAACTTGTTGTTATTCATTATCTTCTCATAATTTTTTGAGATTTTGTATAAATATCTACCAAATTAGTTGTTATTATACAAAGTAATTAAAGGCATTAATCATAATCATATAAAATAGTTGAAAATAAAATAAAGTGTTACGTTATCTTCAGATATAAAAAGCTACAATTTTCAGATTCAGGAGGTTGTAAACTCCGTAAGTACAAAATATCAGTATCAGTAATATACCATCATTAAAAGTAAAATAAAAACTAATAGTAAACGGAATCATTTTGAACTGTTTGCCCATCTACCACGATCGATCTAATAATCCCCTCCACTTAGATAGATATATAAAGTAAAGTAACACTATGTGTAACTTTACTTTATGTAACTATCGATCCCAACCACGGCCCTGCTAGAACCGCGCACAACTTGTTTCGCCGCGCAGCGGCCTTGTTTGTCAAGGTTCGTGTTTCGGAGTTATAGAGTTGAGATTGAGTTATAACCACAATTAAATGGCCTTCTTGTCTGTTGTGGCCTTCTCAGCCTAAGGGAGGTGAATTTACACACACACAAACACACACACATACACACTCACACACTCACACACAAATTTATAAACTTATGAAAACTTTTACTGTAATTTATGTAAACTAAATGCAAGTTAATAAAAAAATTAGTATTTCAAGTTTAACTTTTAATAACCTTATATAAACATAAAAATTCTAATAATGATACATAAACATTAATAAATTTCTGATAGTGCTACGTAAACAAAACTTCTTAATTGAGTAAAGCGGGTACAAATTCATAAATGGAATAAAAATCCAATACGCGTTTTTTGATCTGCGGTAAAAATTTCATGTGAAGTTTTTTAATGGGTGTAAAAAAAATTAGAAGTAAAAATCTCATAACGCACCGGTAAAATTGAAAATTAAGAATTACTGGTTTTTAGTTTTTTGATATAATAGTTATGGAAACAACTTAATCTCAAACTATAACTATGGGAAAGTGATCACGAAAATATGTCTAAAAAGGAATTCGGTAGCATATTATTTTTATATTTGAACATAAAAATAGGAATCTGATATAAATAAGTTTTTCTAAGTAATCATATTTGTCATGATATTAAAAGGATTGTTCATTCTACTTAGGTAATGAATTGCTCCACAAGCATGGTTTTGCAAGCTATCTAGTTTGAGTAATTTTGTTTTATGTGTATTGTGCAGCCCACGCTATATTAGCATATGCTAGATGACTATGAATTAAACTATAATTCTTCCGTCCAAGGAAAAATAAAGTTTTTTTGGACAGAAATCAAGAAATATGCGAGGTTTTAATAAAACATCTGTTACAAATGATATTTTTAAAGCAATGTGCCTATTATGATTTCTCCATGATAAATTTTCATCTATTTGAACACCAAAAAACTTTGCAAAATTTTCCCATTTTTTTGTTGTGTTGTTAATAAGCAACTCTGAAATTTTTAACGGTAGAGACATTGATTGACCTGTTTCATGAAATAAAATATAGTTAGTTTTTTCACAGTTAATGGATAGTTTATTTGCTTTGAATCATAAATAAAAGTCTTCCCGTTCAGTATTTATTGTTGCGAATATCAATTTTAAATTACTATGATTATAAATAAAAGTCGTGTCATCAGCATACATTATTGAAGATACTATACATGATGCTTTATACATATCATTAATGAAAGTTAAAAACAATAACGGTCCTAATATTGAGTCTTGAGAGACCTCACACTCAAAAACAAGAACACTTTACTTCTTGTTTATTACAAACCGTTTTCTATTATTTCTGTTACTTCTGTTACTTTCTGGTACATCTGTTACTTAGATTTTTACCCATTTATACATTAGTCCTTTGACACCACAATTTTTTTTTAAATATTTTTGTCGTTGTTTACAAAACAAACATACAAGGCTTCTGAAAGAAGATCATAATGATCTTATCATCAGAACCTTTCACAAGTTTTTTACATCAATACATAAGCAAGACTAAAAAATTACAATAAATCGTGATATAAATTGAAAATATATACAAATGTTATATATAATTAAAAAAGTCTGATCTTATTGTCAGAACTTATAAAAACGTGAATACATAAATACATACATACATATGTATATATATGTATATATATATATATATATATATATATATATATATATATATATATATATATATATATATATATATATATATATATATATATATATATATATTAGGGGTATTCAAAAAAAGTGAATTTTCAAATCTAAAAAACCATACCCCCTAAATTTGGGGCAAATATATAAAATGAGCCTCACAAAGTTTGAGCGCTGTCCGTTCACTTTTGACCCCCCCTCAAGCTAATAATTTAGGGGAAAACTGACCGAAAAGTGGTCGTTTTCGGGCGTCTTGAGGGAGGGGCAATTTTTTTTTTAATTCAAATTTTTTTTTTCTGCTATATATATATAGGCCTATATTTTTGTTTAAAAATATATGGTTTTTTCCTTACTTCTCAAAAGTCTATGTTTGGTGATATTGAAAATCATGAAAACTGGTATTTTTTAAAATATATTTTCTGTTATGCCTAATGTTATATACATATATTTTCGTGTAAATTCTGATAGTTTAAAACTTTGAATTTTTCTAATAAATACAGATTAGTACATACAATAAACATTAAAAATGAGTGAAGCACAACTTAGGTCAATGAAAAAGGAACTTTTTATTATAAAAGAGGCAAAACCAGCTATATCAGGTATAAACATTTTTATTAATATTGGAATTATAATGAGTCATTAGTTGCTAAAAAATTTATTTTATTTATAAAATATAAATTTTTCTAATTAGATATACAACTTCCAACAGGCTTGGATATACTTCAACATTTAATATATAACCAACAATGTCGATCTGTATCAATATCAAGTATTATTGCTTGTCCCCCTAAAAAAAATTTTTCTAGATGTTCGGAGAGTTGTTGTGAATGTATTTTGTCTAAAATCAAGAGACCCTGGATTAAAGCTGGATTTGATGTGTTAACTGATTTAAGTTTAGTTAAAAAACTTTTTAAATTGCATAAGTCCTATTCCAACTTGAAAAAAAATGCAAAAAGGGGAAATAGTGGTGATTTGGCTAAACAAAACGAGTTTGAGATTGAAATAAAAAAACTTTTTTGGGCTGGTAATTCTAATCTCAAAGACACAATCAGTAAAGATAAAAAAAGATCACTAAAAGACAAGATTGAAGATCTAAAATTTCTTGAAGATCAGGAAAATGAAAGAAAGTTTGTTATTGGTTCAGAGGATATTAAATATAGAAAAAAGGTATTCAATACTTTTAATTAATTACTTTAGCTCTTTCTCAAGCTCTGTTAATTCTTTTTTCCACTAATTTTAAAATTAAAAACTAAAACTACATTTCTTCTGTTAATTAGGCAAAAGAAAGCATCAGGAAGAAAAATCGTTTACAGCCTAAGATTTTGAGAGATGATGTACCCAACGTTGAACTTATAGACACAATTCTAAGCGATGATTCTTCAATTGAATCTGATTTCGAGCCAGGTGATTGGTATCATATAGAAGTCTTTGAAAACCCAGACACAGTAATTGCAAAAATTCTAAAGATGTTTTTGCTGGTAATGTTTCGCTTACTGCTACAGCCTGTGATATATCACCAAATGTTTTACAGAAGGTAACAAATGCAATTCTATATCAATCAGGTGTTGATCTTAAAGAAGTTAAAAGCAGTCAATCTACCGCATATAGAAAAATGAAAAAAGAAAATGAAAACATGGCAAAAATTTCAAAAGAAGATGTTAAAGCAGCCATAGACGCATCTCCATATCCATGTATAATTCATTTTGATGGGAAGACCTTGTTTGAGCTAAACAAAGGAAAAATGTTAAAGAGGGATAGAATGGCTGTTTTAGTTAACATTAATGGACAGACTTACCTACTTGGAGTACCTCCACTAGCGTCATCCACTGGTGAAGATCAGTTCTTAGGTGTAATGAACTTAATTAAGGAGTATCAACTTATGTCAAAAACTAGAGGAATATGCTTTGATACAACATCATCCAACACTGGGACAAATAAAGGATCAGTTTCCAGAATATCTCAAGAACTGGATAAGTATCTCCTCCAAATAGCATGTAGGCATCATGTGACTGAATTAAGAACGCTTCACTTTTGGAAATTAGTGACCAATGAAGAAACTAGTGGACCTGATAATCCTCTTTTCAAAAAGCTTAAAAATATTTTTAAAGAACCTAATTTTAACTATCATTCAGTTCTACTGTTACGGTTTGATTGGAATAAGGTTAAAAGCAGTTTTTTAGAAAAGGCAGCTATGAAGTCATTAACATTTTGCAAAGCATACGTTAGTAAACCAGGTATTATAAGAGATGATAGAAGCGAGCTTGCAGAATTAGTTGTCACGTACTTATCCCCTATAACATATAAAGTAAGAAAAACTGGTGCTATTCATCATGCAAGATTTTTAGGAAAAGCAATTTATTATCTAAAGCTTCGGCTTTTATTCAATCAACTTACGTTTGTTCAGGAAAATGATAAACTGAAAACTGAAATTAAGCTTATTACAGAATTTATTGTTTGCTTTTATGCAAAATGGTATCTACAATCTGAGGATGTCATCAAAGCTCCTTTTCTTGACATTACAGCCATACATCAAATGCATCTGTACAAGAAGGTATGTACAAACCCAATAGCTGTCGATGCTGTATTAGAGTCTCAGTATAAACACTGTTGGTATTTGGATTCAACAATGATACCTTTAGCTTTGCTAGATGATGAGTTAGCATCAGAGGAGAAGGCAAAAATTGCATCAGCAATTCTGTCATTTGATATGCCTAGCTCTGACTATTATAAGCCTGAGAATAAAGTAAAGCAAGATATCAAGGAAATTTATAAAATGAATACAAAAATTGGGAAAAAACCACCATCCTTGTCTGCCTTGGTTGATGTTTTTTCTTACCTGATTTTTGACATGATTGGGTTTGATAAGCAACGAGTTCAAGACTGGCTCTCACTTCCACCAAACTATTGGCATACTCAGTCATGCTTCAAAAGTTTTCAAAAATATGCGGAAACTTTGATTTTTGTAAATGACCATTCAGAACGGTCAATAGGTATGATGGGGCAGTATATTCATAGATATTCTGATGAAACTGAAAAGCACAACAGATTGCTAACTGTGGACAAAGTTCGATCTGTATTCAGATCACAAGAACAAAAATCCGGTACAATTTCAAAGATTAAGTTTAATGATGGACTTGGTGTGATGCGAAAAAAGATAAAGAGTTAAACTTGATTATTATTAGATTTGTAAATTTTTTTTCTGTTATAAAACTTGAATACAAATTCATAATTTTATTTATTCTTGCTCATTTTGATTTTTCAATATAGATAAATAGTGTTTTTTTCAATATAGATAAACAACATTGCTGAGGTCACAACCAACAACTGTTCATTCTTTCTGGCAAAATGAAGTTGGTTGCTCCCTCTGGTATGTCTTGGGAATAGTTAGAGAGGCCTTGTGTGTATATGTTAATACACACAAGGCTTATAAATATATATATATATATATATATATATATATATATATATATATATATATATATATATATATATATATATATATATATATATAAATATATATATATATATATATATATATATATATATATATATATATATATATATATCTAACTTTAACTACAAAAATTCTGATTTTCATGATTTTCAATACCACCAAACATAGGTTTTTGAGAAGTAGGAAAAAAACCATATATTTTTAAACAAAAATATAGGCCTTTATACATATAGCAGAAAAAAAAAAATTTGAAAAAAAAAAATATTACCCCTGCCTAAAGGCGCCAGAAAATTACCACTTTTCGGTCAATTTTCCCCTAAATTTTTAACTTGAGGGGGGGGGGGGGGGCCCCAAAAAAGTGATCGGACAGCGCTCAAACTTTGCGAGACTCATTTTTTATACATTTGCCCCAAATTTAGGGGGTATGGTTTTTAAGATTTGAAAATTCACTTTTTTTGAATACCCCTAATATATATATATATATAAATATATATATATATATATATATATATATATATATATATATATATATATATATATATATATATATATATATATATATATATATATATATATATATATGTAAATTATGTTAGTGTATTTTACAAATAGAGTGCTCAATGTTCTTAAAGATCAGAGCAATAATAAATTTGTAAAAAACAACTAACTTTTTTCTTAAACTTGAAATTGATCATCAGGAAGAGTACACTTCCTGATGATCCAGCAATGGTGAAACTTCAAGTTGAAGAAAAAAGTTATGTAAGTGTTTTTTACTAATTTATATATATATATATATATATATATATATATATATATATATATATATATATATATATATATATATATATATATATATATATATATACATATATATATACAGTATCGGACAAAACGAGTGCAACCAAATAATGCTAATTTAGTATCTTTATATAAAAGTGCTGCATTTTTTCAATTTAGAGAAATAACTATTTAAATGTTTAGAGACAAAGTTCTTCAAGTTTTATTCATCACAAAGTTCATTATTTGTACACTAAAATTAATAAATTAATCAAAAGTATCAAAAAAAGTTGATTTCCTTCTTGACAAAACAAGTGCAACTCGACAAAATGTTGACCAAGCTGTATTTCGCTATCAATATTTCGAGGTGAATCCTTCGCTGTCGATCACACCCTTGCATCTTCGAGGCATAGATTTGATCGGGTGATCAATGAAACTTTGTGGAATCGCTGCCCAGGTCTTTTGGATTTGTTCAAACAGTTGATCCTTATTACGAACACCTTCACGATTAATTCTGCGGTTGACGATCTCCCACAGGTTGAGACCCGGAGATTAAGGCGGCCAATCCATCACCGATAGGTCGTTGTCTTGAAACCACTGCTCGACTACTTTTGCAGTGTGTTTCGGATCGTTGTCTTGCTGAAAAACCCATTTTATTGGCATATTCCATTCAGCATGAGGTAACATAACATCTTTCAGCATATTTTTATACATGAAACGGTCCATTATTCCATCGTTTTGATGTATTGGACCTAGACCGTTAGCAGAAAAACACCCCTAGACCATTACATTGCCTCCACCATGCTTCACGGTCTTATGGCAGTAACGTAAATTGAGGTGTTTTCCGGCCGGTCAACGTACACGGCAAATCGCTCATCGCTTCCAATGATGTTGAATGCCATCGCTCTCAATGATATTGAACTTCGATTCATCACTGAACAGGACAGTTCTCCATTTCTGCACATTTCAGTCAATATGAGATGTAGCAAACAGGAGTCTTTTCTTCTGGTTTTTTAGTGAAATCAGCGGTTTGTTTGCAGGGCGTCGAGAAAACAATCCGGCTTTAACAGCACGTCGTCTGATTGTTCGGTCCGATACAGGCAGCTCTAATTGCTTTTGTATCTCGACTGATGATATCCGGGATCCTTCTTGACGGATCTGACGATCATAGAATCCTCTCTAGAAGTGGTGGAACGCGGTCTTCCACCTTTGTTATCTGCTGCCAACTTCCCCGTAGAAGGATGTTTGGAACATAGTCTTGATACAGTCCATTTTTTCACGCGATATTTATCACAAATACTTTTTTGTGACATTCCACTTATGTAATCGCCAATAATTTTCTTTCTTAGTTCCAATCCAAGACTGTCGAGAGCCATTTTTGCACTTGAAATCATAAAAATAATAAAAATAAATAATCACGCTTCTCAAGGCTTACCGTGTTACATTTACCTTGTGATGATACAATAATGTTCTGTGGAACACAACTTCTTGGTTGGATGTGGACTGTATTGATGTAATGAAACAATTGTTGTATTTCACTTCATGTATTGATGTTCTTCGATAAAACACTTTGATAAAACTCACTTCGATAAACTGTCTTGATAATACTGACTGATTGACTTCTATATACTGACTGAATTACATGTCGATTGACATGTCTCTTATATAGTAAAATGAACCTGTGTGAACCTGTTCTGGAAGATTCTAGATGCTTCTTTTCGATGCTTCTGGAAGCTTCTGGATGCGTCTGGATGCTTCTGAATGTTTCTGGATATTTCTGGATGCTACTGGATGCTTCCAGATGCTTCTTCTGGAAACTTCTGGAAGCTTCTGCATGCTTCAGGAAACTTCTGGATACTTCCTTTAATTATTAAAAAACCCGTGACGTTGACACGGACCAGACTTAAGAAAATGAAACAAACCAAAAAAGTTGCACTTGTTTTGTCCGCTGCAAAATGGCACTTGTCAACGAAATTCTGGCTGTGTGTTGTCACCTGTCAGCTGATTGCTCATGTCATGTCATACTATGACTCCAGACTCCTGAACTCTTTGCTGTGGTAGTATAGTTCGTTTCGTTTTTAAAACATGTAAAATTAGGAACACTTTTTAGCATTGTTTGATGTTGGTTGCAAATGTTTTGTCCAATACTGTATATATATATATATATATATATATATATATATATATATATATATATATATATATATATATATATATATATATATATATATATATTATATATATATATATATATATATATATATATATATATATATATATATATATATATATATATATATATATATATATATATATATGTATATATATATATATATATATATATATATCCATATATATATATATATATATATATATATATATATATATATATATATCCATATATATATATATATATATATATATATATCCATATATATATATATATATATATATATATATATATATATATATATATATATATCTTCAAGTAGGAAAGACATCTCTTTATAATAGGAAAGAGAAAATACAACTGTCTTAAATTAAAAAGACAAATACGTGGTTGTTATAAAAAGTATTTCAATGTATCATCAATAGATAAAATAAATCTTTAAATTTACTTTAAAAGATCGGAAATGTATAGGGTATATTAAAATTGGGTATGATAATTTTATTCCAAAGATACGGTACTCGAAATGTAATGCAAGATTTGTTCAGCAAATTGGTTCATATACAAAAAATTTATTTCTAAGCAATTATTTATTAATCGGGTTTAGAGAAAAAAGGTTATTAAAGATAGGTAAAGTTAAATCGTTTCTCCACATGTAAATAAAACATAAAATGTTATAAACATTGAGCTCGTAAATATTCAGTATTTTCATCTCCATAAATAATGGTTTGGAATAAGTAAAAAGATCCGCAAAATTAATCAATCGGATCGCATGTTTCTGATGGCGATAAAACATTTTAACCTACTTTTTTCGGTGCTTCCTCAAACCATGTTGGCAGAATTTATATACGTGTGAACATGGCCTACTTAAATTACACGGCCTGATTTGTTGTATTTTCCGTAAAAAATTAAGAGGCCAGTTTTTTTACGGCTCAAGTATCAAAACTTAATTCTTGTTATGGTTAAGAGTCTTGTTTGCACTATAATTTTTTTATTCTTATTTTATTAAAATGGTTTAATAATAGTTAGATTTTCTTTGAGTACTTGCATTATTTTGTGATGGATTTTTTGTTTACTGATTGTCTACTTCAGTTTATTCCAATAACATAGAATACTGAAATAGGTTTTCAGATAGCTAAATATAAACATGCAACTGAAAATAAACTTACATGCTTCTAAGATTGCCTAAAACTCTCCATTGGAAATCAAATCAAAGGTTTGTAATTTTGTATTTATTATAATTGAAATAAAAGAAGAAATACCTTTTTACTAGGAATATTTATTTGGTCTTTGTCTTTTTTGGAATTCTTTCACTTGATCTTTTCTTAATAAATATGTAATTTCTTTTTGCAAATTATTATTAAAAATATTATTAACAATACGAGATCTATATTTGATTCCCCACTTTTGGTGTTTTTCATTAGTAAAATTGACACTGCTATAGCAAATCTTTTAAATTTGTTCTGCAAAGTTTTAATTAAAAAAGAATGACTGCAATGTTTTATCAGAATAAGAGAAATAACATGTAAAATACTAAAAAGATGAAAAATAAAATTATTCAGAGGTTGAATTGGATATATAGGTTCTTTTCTGTATAAAGTAACGAATAAAATACTTGCTTTAGTTTATATATCTGTGCTATCTTTATAAGGCTGACACTAGTATTAATGCAGACAACTAAGCAATATCTTACATAATATTTTTTAAGGATTATCAAAATTCTGATAAAAATTTTATGGGAAAATCTGCCAAAATCTTTTTACTAATGCATATTTCTAAAAGACTCACAAAAAGTCTACCACTGGTCATTTAACTATACTTACTAAAACCTAGCTCCAAAGGATCACGTTTTAAATTGGAACTAAGAACAAATGTAAAGCCTTCTTTAAGCAAATCATTCATAAGAGATACAATTGCTTGTAGTGTTGTAATTAAAGTACGAGAACTTTATTTGGGTAATGTGAAGTATTTATCAAACTTTTATTTGATTAAATTTCAGTACAATTTGTAACTTCTCTATAAATGTGAGTTTGCTATCACCTTTCAAAGCAGCATTGCCAAGTTTGATTAGATGAATTGAGTTCCTGTTTTGAATTAAGTATGATAAATAACTTATATAACAATGACAAAAATTGTGCTGTTTTATTTCTTTTAGGAAAATAACTCAATATTTCAGCAGCAGTTGTTTCATCAAGTATTGTCAATGTTGACAACTTGTTTGTTGTTTCCAAGATATGTGACTTGATAATTAATTTTTATTGATAAAAATATAAAAATGCATGAACATTGGTAGAATGATTATCTGTAACAACAGCTGTTATCTTAAATTCAGATTGGTGCATTGAGTTAATACACTCATCAATCTCTTTTTTCAAACATAGACCTGTTATGCAAACTTTAGGTGATGATTTTGAAACATAAGAATAAATTTTTGAAGCCCTATAATCATAAAAACAAAAACAACTTCTTTATAAAGATTATTTCCTCAATCTTCACTAAATTGTTTACCACTTTGATTATGGGCTGCTTTTGCAAATACATCTTATCCACAAGAAGCAGATAATCAATTAATATCAAATTTTTGTCAATGATTTTACTAATATGTTAAAGTTCTTTTATTTGTAATTTTCACTTCGGTGAAACCATTTAGGTAAAGAAATATGATTTATTAGCAATAAAAAATTAGCAATTTTTTTAACGGCTGTTGACTCCAAAACAGTAGGTATACCTGATATTTCTTGGCCTACTGTAAATAAATGACCTGATTTGTTGCATTTAAATTGCTGCATGTTTCAAACATGTAGTGTATTTGCATTGCAAAACATTGTTTTGCAGTGTAAATACTTCAAAGAAAAATCCATGTTTTTTACCTAATAATTGCAATTATAATAAATACAAAATTACAAACCTTTAAAATAATTTCCAATGGAGAGTTGTGGGTAGTTTTAGCAAGATGTAAAGTTATTTTTAGTAGCATGTTGGTATGCGTTGATATAGCTATCTGAAAGCCTATTTCAGTATTCTGTATTATTGGAATAAACTGAAGCAGGCAATCAGTTTACAAAAAATTCAGCACAAAATAATTTAAGTACTCAAAAAAAATCTAACTATTATTAAACCATTTTAATAAAATAAGAATAAAACATTTATACTGCAAACACGACTCTTAACCATAACAAAAATTAAGTTTTGACACTTGAGCCATAAAAAACTGGCCGGTTAATTTTGTACGGAAAATGCAGCAAATCAGGCCGTGTAATTTAAGCAGGCCATGGTGTGAATAAATGAGTAGTAAAGTTGGGTTAAGGCTTTTTTGTTTAAATATGATCTAGATTTATATAAGACTCCGTTACTTTTAGATATTTTCGAGCAAGTATGGTCAATATGCGGTTTCCATGTAATGCTCTCGTCGAGAACCACATCTAAAAATTTAGTAACGAAATCTCTTTAATTATGACTTCATCAATAAATATTTTAGGTAAATTTTGGGGTAAATAGCGTTTTTTAGAGAGCGAATGGAAAAAAATCCATTTGGTTTTATTAATGTTAAAAGTTAACTTGTTACATTTGAACCAAGTAGATATGTTTTAAGTTCATCATTCATTGTAGAAAAGAGTTTGGGTATGTCATTATTAGTCAGGAATAAGTTGGTGTCGTCGGCAAACATGATACTCATTAAGTTTGAGGCTTTGTTTTTGTTAGATTAAGAACAAAAGATATATAGATTAAGAACAAAAGTGGGCCTAAAATAGAACTTTGAGGAACACCGGGGAGTTCCTATAATAATGTTTTTATTTTGCTTTTAAGATGCTGTCGACTGTAACAAGTGCCTTTGAAAGCTCTATAAATACTTCTAGTACATGCTCTCTTGCATCAAAAAAGTTGAAATATTTTATTTGAAAATTCAATAATAGCATGCTTTGTTGAAAAACTTTTTTGAAAACCAAATTGATTTAAAAAAAATAAAAAGTTAATAAAACTTTGCTTAGTTACAAGGACTAATGAATTCGATTGATTACTTTTTCACAAACTTTAGAGAACGTTGGTAGAATGGAAATGGGACAGTAGTTAGACATATTATTATAATCTCCATTTTTATAAATAGGATTGACTTTAGTAACTTTTAACATATTAGGAAAAGTGCTGTGTTCAAAAGAAGATGATACTAAATGAAATAATAGTTTTCTAAAACATTCAATGACGCGTATTGCTACATTACTAGTAACGTAGTCATATCCATACGACTCATTTTGTTAAATTCTTTATAGGATACTTTTTCATTTGATAAACTTGATAGAAGGTTTTCTCCAATAAATTCATCAAACTTCTCATTTGGCTAATTTTGTTACTATCATTTATATTCTAATATACTTTGTGAACATAATATTTGCATAATATTGCATTAACAACAACAACAACAACAACAACAACAACAACAACAACAACAACAACAACAACAACAACAACAACAACAACAACAACAACAACAACAACAACAACAACAACAACAACAACAACAACAACAAGCTATATTTACCGTAAATAAATTTTACAATACTATTTTTATTTTTTTTAATCATTCACTATCCCCATGGCCGAGAAGACCACTACAGTCAAGAAGGCTATTTTTGTGGTTACAACCCTCTCTCAACTCCATAACTCCGAAACACAAACCTCGACGAACAAGGCCGCTACGCGGAGAAACAAGTTAAGCGCTGTACTAGCAGAGACGTGGTGGGGATTGAACTCGGAACTTTTCGCTTACGAGGCAAGCGCTCTACCACTACATCACTACTGTGGTGTAGTGGGGGATGCATACCCCATCTCTCCCTCGACCAGTGATGGATCCAGGGGGAGATGGGCATGCATCCCCCTCTTTCCTGAAGAATCTGAAGGATGTGCATCCCCCTCTTTCCTACAAGAATCTGAAGGTCCCAAAATATCTTAGAAGTAGAGGACCTTTTTTTTCTTTTTTCTTTTTAGGAGTCGCAAATGATACAAAACACAAAAATATTTCAACATCCCCACCCCCAAAAAAATTCCTGAATCCGTCACTGAATGAATTTAAAGCATTTTTGCAACACCGTGAATCAAATGCCATCGCACTGAAAAATAATATTATTATAAGATATTTTTTCACGATATATAGATTACAGTCACATACGAGTTGAATCAATCGAACAAGCTAACAAGTTAGTTGATATTTTCAACCAGCAAAATACTAGCCTTAAATATACAATGGAACTTGAAGATAAAAATAAATCACTCAAACTTTTAGACATTAATATTATCAATAAAAAAAATGGCCAATAAAAGTTCAAGATTAAATAACAAAAAAAACCTTTACCTGACACAAAAAAAACTACCTTCTATAATGATTTAAATATAGTTTTGCTACTGTGGATACCTGTAATAACCCCAAAATTTAAAAAAATATGTCGGAATTTTGGTTAAAGACCTGTCTTTAAATCCAGTTCTAACTTAGAAACAATATTACCAAGTAAACCCATATTTTGGTTAAATTTTTATACATACGCATACATAACTATAATGTATACATAACATTAATGCATATAACTCAAAGTATTTAAAAAAAGTAATGTTACGAAAAATTTTTAAAAAGACATGGAAAATAGTTTCAAATGTTTAAATTTATCATAAAAAATACCTGCCTACTAAAATAAATTTACATATTAAATCTATACAAAATGCGTTTGTTTTAAACCATCATTATAATAGAATTTTGGTTAAAGCCTTTAAATCTAGTTCTTACTTAGAAACAATATTACCAAGTAAAAATAAACCCATATTGCTACGCTTTAGCAAACCAGGTATTTATAAATTAACTTGTAGTTGCGGTAAATTATATGTAGGTGAAACTGTTTTGAAAATGTCCATACAATTTTTACAACCCTAAAAATCAATTCATGAGGGAAATGGAATAACTCTGGTGTATCAAACCATAAAAAGTTTTGTCAGGGAAATATTTACTGGACTGACGCCAAAGTTTTAGCAATATGATCAAATAAATTTGAAAGAAAAATTAGGAAAGCTTTGGAATAACGGTACCATCTAGGGCTTCCAGTTAGAACTTTTTTTTTAAAAGTTTGAGCTTGAACATGTTCGAACTACTACGGAAAAAATTTCGAGCTGTTTCGAACTTTATTTTAGCTATGTTAAAACACGCTGAAGTAATACAAAGTATGCGTAAAATATATATTTATTGGTTTATCATCATTAATTAGGACAAAAGTAAATAACATCAATAAGTACTCTTTCATAGTTTGCTTTAAAAAAGCAAGTGCATCTAAAGTTTCGTCATTTAAAAAACTATCTTATTTTAGTGGCAAAAAGTCCAAGACTAGAAAAAGCTCTCTTGGCTTTTACGGATGTAGGAGGAATTGGTTGAAGAGCTTTCAAAAGTAAATACTTTTAAAAATGGTTGTTTTTGAAGCTTTGTTAGCTTCAAAAACAATCATTTTCTTTTGAATAAGGTTTGTTCCAATTTCCTGATGGTCAAGTTTAATTTTAGCGTCTGATTGTTCAATAAAAAGTTTGAGTTGAGCTAAATTCAATTAATTTTTGATTTTTCACTTTTTACGTTATTAGTTACACTATTAGTATTTACTTCCTTCTCATCATCAGAGCTATCGTCAGATGGCTGAAATAATTGCTGAATGATATTAGTAGCAAGATTAGTACCCGGCTTTTTTTTTTAATCTTGTTACCAAATTGGTCATCTTTATTTAAGACATTCCAATTTGTACTTCATGAGTTGAATATTTTATGAGATAAGATAAATGTTTCTTCTTTTAATTATTATTATATTTAAGTATCTGTTCAACAAGTTGACATAAAGGTGTATTAGCTTCATGAAGTCTTTTACTTTTACTTTTAAATTCAATTACAATTTCAGAATACAAAAGATCAGCATCTCCTTTTGAAAGAGTATTGATGGCCAATTGTAGTGGTTTTAAAGCAATACAAAGTTCATTTATACATCAATCTTGTTTTTAATTAGAGGAAAGTCAATATTCATGTCAATCAGAGCTATTTTTACTTCTGTTTGCACCTTAAAAAAGTTTATCAATAGTGCTGCTTATCTTGTCCTTGAATCACAAATCAAAACTTTTTCTTTTCCAGACTTTTCAATTATATTTGGCTGAAGTTTGTCATCATTGCTCACTAATGATCTACAAAACTTTTTAACTAATTTTCTTATTTCTGGGTAGAATCTTCACTAACTTCATGAACAGTTTGAATATCATCAACAACTTCAGTCCAATCTTGATTATCACTGTAACCTTGATCATAATCTACAACTTCCATATTACTATCAACAGAGTTATTATAAAAACAATGTGCGTTAACTATGTTTTTTGTAAACTATGTGTGATTGATGTGCTATCAACCACGCATAGATGAGTGACGTGGTTGTGACACATTTAATGTTCAGATTTAGTGTCATAACCAATTTTTTTTATTAAGCTAGCTCCATCAGTAACAGAAGCTACAATGTCTCTGTCCTAATTTAAATCAAATGAGTTAAGCTTATCACTGATCAACTTAATGGCTTTTGTTGCTGGCATTGTAACTTGGATTCTTAACATTCGAAGCAATGTAGATGTAGATTTAAGATCATATATCTTCTGTTTTTTACTGAAGTATACTCATCAAATGTAAAACTAAGTTTAGATTTATCGTCAAATTTCATTTTCATAGAACTTATAACTTGTTTCTTAACTTTCTTGAACGTGAAGTATTTAATGACAAGACCGCAAACGGTTTGATGGCTTTGAGGGATTTGGTATTCCTGGGCACGAAATGCTGATCGCAAAGTTTAACTTTTAGCAATGGTGTGAAAGCTGATTCCATCAATAACTTATAGTAGACTAAAATTTCAGGTAAAGTTTTATAGCCATCTTTGAAAAACTTTCAATTCGCGATATTCAGACATTTTAATGATTTATTTTATGGATATTACCGTGGGATATCTTTAACAATCAAAAATAAAAATTAAAAATAAAAAATAAAAATTAAAATAATTATTTTAATTTTAAAACTTAAAAGCAACGTTTAAAACATTTTATTTGTGACTTAAACTTGTTAACTAAAAGTGCTGCTTTTAGTTAACAAGTTTAATTCACAAATAAAATGTTTAAAAAAAATAGTATTGCACAACAAAAATTAAGAGATACGAAAACTGTCTAAAAAAGTTAAGAGATACGAAAACTGTCTAAAAAAGATTTTGGTCTAACTATTAAAAAATGATAATAAAGAACCTAATTTTGATATATATACGTGCTCGAACTTTTAGAGAAAAAAAGTTCGAACTTGAACCTCTTTAAAAATGACAAAAGTTCGAACGTTCGAACCTGAACATGTTCGAACTAAAAGCCCTAGTACCAACAAACTAGCTCACGCCACCCAATGGGAATAAATAAAGATGATGGTCAATATCTAAACACATGTTTTAGAAAACCAAAGATGAGTTTTATTTAAATTAAAAGTTGACGTCAATATAATGTTTTCTTTAAAGAGTAATTTAAACGCTTTTTGTAAAAATATCAAGTTTTGTAGTCTGAGGATGAGACCGTTTATTGGTCTCGAAATATTACAAATAAGTAGTTTAAATAATTGTTTTGAATGTCTTCATAAAAAGAAGTAATTTAAAATAAATAACTTAGTATGACATTTTGTGACGGATCCAAGATTTTTTAGTGTTTGAGATAACTTCATGACATAGAGTAAACTCCAAACATTTGCATGTCTATACTTATGTCAAATAATGATGCTTTGCAAAAAATTACAATGATTGGAGGCTTTATAAAACCTATATATAGAAAAAAGCCTAGATATAAAAAATGTAGATATTTCATAACTTTTAAACGGAAATTTTTCCTTTTAGTAACAAGTCAAAAAATTGAATACAAAATGAATAAATTTCATAAGTGGAAAGTTTTAAATTTCAAGCAGAAACTTTAATGGATTATCTAAAAAGTCCACTTAATCTTTTACATTCATTGATATTCTTTGAAAGCTGCTCACCCAAACATTGAAATCTGTATGAGGATATTTTTTACACTACCAGTGACAGTTGCATCTTGTGAAAGAAAATTTAGTAAGTTGAAGATAATAAAAAACTAAGGTCATCAATGGATCAAGACAGATTATCAAATTTGTCTATTATCTATTATAAATTGTCCATTATCTTAATTGAATCAACACATAATTATGATGATGTTATAAATGATTTCGCATCACTGTAGGCCAGAAAAATAAACTTAAAATGACCTTTAAAAAACATTGAAATATTTTTATTATTGAAGTTTAATAAAAATGAAAATTAGTTTGAACTTTTTTTATAAAGTGGGGGTGGAGAGGATGGCAAATTTCAATTTCGCACCGGGCGTCGTTTTGGCTTGCTACAGCACTGAGAATATCCAACAATATGAGCAAATAATATCTTTTACTTATTGCATGCAGTCATCATGTATGTGAATTGAGAATGATTCATTTTTGTAATTCAGTTTGAGATGAACATTCCACAGGACCAAATAATCTTATCTTTCAAAAATAAAAACTATTTTTGAAACTCAAGTTTTTAATTAGAAGTTATTATAAATTTTAATTATTTTTCGTTTGTTTAGTTCAATTAATGTTTTTCCATCAAAATGCATCAAAATGCATTCTCGATTCTTTTACTCAAATGTTGAGTGGTTTGACTCAAAATTTCAAGGTCAAACCATTCGAATATTGAGTAAAAGAATTGTGGAACATTTAAAATCACAAAAAAATTCTCACATATTTCAACATATTATTCAAAAACTAGTTGCTTTAATGTTTCCAATCAAGACTCTTTTTCAGTATTAGACTACACCCAATTAAAAAAATCAAAGAAGTATTCATGTGGAATACACATTATGTGGATAAAAACTGGGTGCGCATTCACCAAACTTTCGTAACTTTTGCGCAGCTCAACTAAGGTTACGGAAATCGTAAGTTCATGTTTTTTTTGGTATTCACCAATGTTTCGCAGCATTTCCATAAAGTTAGGGTAATAATTTAACAACTTATTAATTTAATAACATCTAATAATTAGACGCTACTATTATAAATCATAGAAATAAGGCATCTTGTATTATAATATCATAATATTATTGTTATTTTTTTGTATAACATGATCAATTTATTGTCTTATAATTGTAATATAACAGCATAAAATAGGACCTTAACATATTTAAATTATATGCATTATGATGTGATATTATAAATAAATATTGGTACATCTTTATGACAAGCATTAAGATATTTTTTTAATAAATAACTTAAGCTTAAACTATTTATTTTATATATATTAAGATGTTATTATATTACTAATATAACAAAACATCTTATATAAAATAATAGAAATATTGTTATATAAAATAAGATATTAAAGTGTATTATATGTTATTTAGAGTATGAAGTATTATATATTTTAAAAGATGTTATGTTGTTATGATGCAGTTATAATTTTGTAATATATATATTATATATATATATATATATATATATATATATATATATATATATATATATATATATATATATATATATATATATATATATATATATATATATATATATATATATATATATATATATATATATATATATTTATATATATATATATATATATGAAATTATTATATTGACAAAATAGCAACTATATCTTTATAAATATTAACAATACACTGTATGTATTAATAAAAAAGCAACTATATCATTATAAATATTCTATTTACAGTTTTTTGTTAAATGGTACATGTCTCATTAAGTTTAATGATCATACTTTATTTAGCTGTTTTAATAGCTTTGTTTAGTTTTAGTTTAAATGGAACTTTAGTTAATTTGGTCAAGACCAAATCTAGCGTTAAGCTCAATATGTTGCTTTAAACGATTACTATAATGTAGAACGTGTTCAAAAATTTCATTTGTATAAAAACAAATAGAGGTAGTCAACACATTAACAATGATTTGTAACCAATCATGTTGAGGAGCAACCCGATTTCTTCGGATTCAAAAATGCCCATTTCAATGAGGCTTTTTTCAAAGTAACTGGAAGTTTTCAAAGAGTAATTGGTAAAAATTACTAGTCAATTCAAAAAAAAATTAGTAACAAAAAAAGAGTAATCTTTTGGTTATTAATTGTTTAATATGATTGTATTGTCTGTTATGAATGAAGTTTAAAAGAGTTGATTTATCGACGTCTTACTTAAGAATAGCTTTTTTCCTTTTTCAGAAATATTGTCAAAAGGTATCCTTGATAAAAGTTTTTATTTTTTCTATTTCTTTATTAAAAAAGATTGTGGAAAGTAATCCTAATGCAGATTTCCTTTTTACTTGTTAACAGTCTTGATTACACCATTCAATCAGCCAACTACACCAGAGAAAATATATTTCAATAAGGCTCACCTTCAGGCAGATAGTGATGTGGAGCAATCCTTTGATTTTCAAAAACCGTCGGAGGTCACAAGAGAGGTGGAGCACTTCAGTGCTCCTAACATATGCTCACCCAAAGTATATATTGCAAAATATATATTGTGTGTAATTTGCTGAAAAACCTTTACAATGGCTTAGGGTTAGAAATTCCAGGTGACATAAACTTTGAGGACAGCGATGAAGATGATGTACACTATGTTCAGGCTGAATTAACAAAGTTTTCGACTTGGCATCGAATAAAGTACTCTAATTAAAACTTTGTTTTTAAATAGAAGGCAATAATATATTTTTGAATGTTACATGGATTTTTTTTGATTTTTTATTTATGACTCGTCTAAGCATTTTGCAAACTCCAAACTTATGCTCATGCTAATGTCAAAAAAGTATACGAATTTTTAATTACTTGTATTTAAAAAAAATACTATTTACTTGATATTTAGGATTGAAAAAAATGAAAGTTTGTTTAGTTTTTATTAATTTTATATTAAACAATTGTCAAAATTTATATGCCTCTTTGTAGAATAATCAGTTCTAAACCACTCTCTATCTCTTTTCTACTTAAAATTATTTTCCTAGCTTTTGTAGTAATATTTTTTACTAAATAAATATTCAATAAAAAGTATTTAGTTTTTATAGCAGAGTCTTATAAAAATATTATTGTCATTTTATTAGATTGCAAAAAATACTAATTAGTAATAATCCCTAATTTAAATTAGTTGGAAATTCATGAATTTAATATTAGAAAAGTTTGTTTTATATAATTACGAAAACTTGGTTCATTCAAAAAAAAATCAACTAGGTTGTTTTTTTGCGTAAGTTTTTGCTTAAGTTCAACGCAACTCATGCGCAAAAAAAAATCAACTAGGTTGTTTTTTTGCGTAAGTTTTTGCTTATGTTCAGCGCAACTCATGCGCGACCCTAACTTTATGGAAATGCTGCGAAACATTGGTGAATACCAAAAAAAACATGAACTTACGATTTCCGTAACCTTAGTTGAGCTGCGCAAAAGTTACAAAAGTTTGGTGAATACGCACCAAGGTTTTTAATTACACGCTATCACTCCAGATATAGTCGAAGTTTTCTATGACATAAGTATTACACTAACTATCTACATTTTCCATTATTTTAAGAAGTAGCAACGTCTTAATCTTTTAAATTAGATTCTTTCAAGTATAAAACTGTTAAAACTGGGAAAAACCTTCGCGTTGGTTTTTACACCTACTTTCGTGTTTTCTTTTGTTTGGCTAACGAATATATTTAATGTTTGTTTTCACTATATGTTAAAAAGTTTTTGCATTTAACAGTTTTATGCTTGAAAACAATTAATGTATAATCGAAACATATTATTTAAACTGAAAAAAATTGTTATATTTATTAGACTTATTACCAAATTTGTGGTATTACGACTGTATTGGTTATTATTACGTCATTTTGAAATTTAGACAAAAAATTTCTTTATTTGGCCGCTACTCTTTATTATAGATTTTATAGCTTTACTTTTTGTGTGAATAGTTTAAGTTCTAGTAGAGAAAAATGACTGAAAATTGGTATCTGACCACTTTGAAAGGTGTTGAATACGAACATGAAGAGAAATTAACCCAATTCCTAATATGTTAGAATAATTTTTAAATTTTAAAGTGTCAACAGTCCTTTTTTTATTCTTGTAACGATAATTTGTTACAATTTTCAATTATTTCTGGAGATGCCTCACTCTCATTGTGAAATAAGATGATTTGGAAGAGTTTAGGTCTCTGAAAGAAAATAAAATGTTATATTGCTTTGCATAACTCGCATATTTATGATCAATATTTTCAAAAGTATACATAATATAACTTACTATACAACACATTAAAAGAATAACTTCTTTTTTTATTATTCTAATAATTAGGTATAATTTCAAAAAATTGGTCACATGGTAATGTTTTAGGTTACATGCTCAAATGTTGTGTTAAAAAATAAGAAACTAAAATGCAAACTTTTTTGAAAAATATTTAAAACCTGCTTTATTGAAAAAAGCTCAAAAATAAAAATGAAAAGGAATAACCAAATATTATTAAAATTGAAGTTTATATCATTTAAGTTATGAAAATAAAATATCAATCAACTTTCACTGAAATGATAAACTCTATTAACTTCAGAAACCATACCAAGCCAGTAAAAATCGTCGTATTTTCAAAATAGGTATTGTGACATATTATTAATAACATATTATTAAATAATTTCATATATTTGTTTTTTAAGGAAGTCAAATGTTAGAGCAAAATCATCATCGTCGAATACCCTTTTCATTTTTATAATTGAATGAGAAGATGGTATAAATTGATGGAAACTTCTTGTCATAGGAATAGTGGTTGCTATTAAAAGTCTATCAGTAAGTTTGTTTCTTACAAGCTCCATTTCTTCAGTAAACACAAACGTAATCCCACTGATTGACTTTTGACAGTATTCAAACATTGTTTGAGAAGACAGTATATGACCTGTGGTTGGTCTCTGGAAACTAGCTGTTGCAACAAGCCTTTTAATAGTGCCACCTATTCCATCCCATGGAGATTTTCCATGGCTTGTTGCAAACAAATTCCAGATGCAACGAACAGAAAAATCTTGAGCATAGTGACATTAATTGTAAAAATGTTTACAGTTTTTATACTGCCCTGCACAGCCATCAGAAAAATAATGCATTTTTGCAATTGTGGGACAAAGATGAGTTTTTATATGATTAATGGTTTTATGTATAACTTCATTGATAAATCCAACATCGTGATTTAAATTATCTGAAATTACACAAAAAGAATATATTTCCAATTTTACTTTCTTGTCGTAGATGACAACTGGATGAAGGGAACATTGACTCTTGCTCCAATGGTAACTCTGTATCTGTTCTATTAAAGTTGGTGAATTAAAATTGTTATGTATACGTGGTAAAAGTCACGTAGATAAACGTGATTAAAGTCATGCATTCATTTATGATTATTGTTTTAATGACTATTGTAATTTTATAATTGTCATGGGAATTATAACTTTGTATTTATATAAGGATTTATGTAATAGAACAGAAGGTTGAAAAACGCTCAGATAGTTGCTTTTAATATCTATATAAAAATGCAATAATGCAACAAGCTATTTCGGCCATTATGCCACCAGTATTTAATGGTAACCATCAACGGTTTATCCGTCAACTGCGAACATATTTGCAGCAATAGACATTGACGAAGCGAAGAGAAAAACGATAACATTAACATGTTTGCCACCACAGATTTATTCTGTATTAGAAGATCTATGCTTGCTGTCTTACCCAGAAGACGATCAAGTGACTTACGAAGAAATCGAGGAAAGTAGTATGAAGTTTTTTAAACCAAAGTCATCTTTAATACTACGCTTTAAATTTGCAACAATTAAAAAAGCAAGTAACGAGAGTGTGACAAAATTTTCACGACGGTACAGTGAGCCAGTGACTGGACGAAAGTATAAAAACCAAAATCAGAATTTTGATGTCTAAATGGTTTCAAACCATTATAAATATACTATAAAACAATTTAAAACCCTTTATATACACCTAATGTTTTAATGAATATACTAATGCTGTGGTTGAAGTAGACGCAAATGTAAATTAGAAAAAAAAAGTTATAAAGAGAAAAATGTTGTTTAAAAAATCGAAATAAATAAATAATATTTACATAAAATATTGCGCTTTTTAAAATATTATATTATAACTCTATATATTATCTGGATTTTAAAAGTTGTTAGACTAAAATTGGTAAGTAATTAACATATTTATAGCAATTTTAAATATGCTTAATGTGTTATATTTTAATGTCTAACTTTTGCTTTTAATTGACATTGTATTTTTTTTATTGCTACATCTTGCTTTTATACTCAAATATTTTAAAGCTTATATATGTTTGCTTTAATAATTTCATAAATTTGGCTGCCACTAGGCGCCACTTTATGTTTAAACTTTTTTACCAAACAAAAAATCTGTAATTGCGCTCAAAAGTTTTTATTTGCACAAAATTTTAAAAATAGCGGAAAACATATAATACGGTCTTACTCATACTAAACATATATATATATATATATATATATATATATATATATATATATATATATATATATATATATATATATATATATATATATATATATATATATATATATATATATATATATATATATATATATATATATATATATATATATATATATATATATATATATAATTAAAATTTTGTTGTTATTAATTTAGCGCTTGTCAAACCAAATAGATTTAATAATCTCTTTTAGTTGGTTTGGTTGCGGTTACTCATTTTAGATGTTGAAATGATGTTTTTATTAAGGCTTAATGAATGTCACAGGAAACAAAAATTCACTAACTTATTTGACTCAACAGTCTGTCAATACATGAAAAAGAAGACAGTAAACTTGTATACTGTATACGAAAGTATGCGATTTTATTAAAGAACAAGATTTAGAGTTTCAAAGCAAAAAGTTTGAGAGTCAATTTCATTTATTCATTTTGATTATGGTCAGAGATGGATTCAAAGTAAATTACCCGGTGCAAAGTTTATTAGAAGGACTCCAGCTTGGCTTGAAAATAATTTTAATAAAACATTAATAGTAAAAATAAACAACTCGGCAGACCTAAATTATCATTTCAAAAATCATCATCAAAAACAAAGAAAAGAAAAGTTGCAGCTTTGTCAGCTTCAAATTCTTGTAAGTTATTGTTTCCTAAGCTTGTACTACTTGAAGCATACATGGTCAATTTTTGGTGATTGTGAATGCATGGGAACAATATAACCACACAAATTTTAAAAATTCTGTAGACGCTCGTAAAATCTGTTAATTAGAAAAACTAATTAATGAAGCAAGAATATAATTCTTTTTACGGGAAAACAAGTTTATCTAGCAACGTGTAATAGCATGTGTAACTAGTTACAGTAGTCTCTTGTTTAATTGCGCATCCCAGGCAATTGCGCGTTTAGGCCTAAAATATTTGTTTCAATTTTTTACTGAGTTTTTTGTTGAAAGTGTAATTAGATCAGAAAACGTAACTATTATTTTCCTGTGTTAAGTTAAAAACTAGTTTTTATAATAAATATTTTGAGATAATGATTTAACAGAATGTAAATAGATAAATAATTCGAATTCGAATCGAAGTAAATGATAAATCTTGTTTTAAACAGATAATTATAAGTTTTAACGATTTATCAGTCAAGTCTTATTGAAAAAACTTTTATAAAAAAGCTTCATTTTAAATTTAGCCGTCTATTTACAGTTCCCTTATTCCAACTTTTTTATCCTAACTTCTTATGGCTAAAGGCAAAGGAAAAAGATTATCAGAAGATCAACGAGTCGAAATTATAGCTAAACTTAAAAAAAGTGATGCACCAAGAAAACGAGCGATTGCAAGAGAATATAATGTAACTGAAAATTTAATTCGATCTCTCTGGAATAATCGAGATTAAATAGAAAAAAGAAGTTTACTAATGACAGGAGAAGCTAGAAAAAAAGTGTTTCGATTATTGTTTGGAAAATTTGAAGCAATAGAAGTTAAGCTATATATTTGGATTGATGCATTGCGTCGTTGGAAGATTGAAGTGCCTCCATCGTTAGCAATTATGAAAGCAAAAGTTATAGCGCAAAAATTAAATATAAAAGAAGAAGAATTTAAAGCTTCTTGGCAATGGCTC